>NC_056750.1:405982362-406084862 GCF_019279795.1 Protopterus annectens | reverse complement strand
CACACACACACACTCTTTTGCTTTCATGCATGCATTCAGTCACACATACAGACATACACACACTCATACAGGCATTCACTTATCTGCAATCAGCTGCTAAGCTTCGCGGCTCCCCAGGGTGCAGCAGCGCACAGTTTGGGAACCCGTGATATAGACTGTGAAATGCTAACCTATCTTATGTAACTTGCATTACAGCTTGTCACTGTTAGTTTCTTATATAGTTAATAGTTTGTGAACTTATCTGTATAGCCTCCTGCCTACCTGTATCTTTTGTACTGCTTTTCAATATACCCAGCCTACTTACCAATTCATAACTTCCTACATCTTTCTACTAACCACTCCAATACGGTGGAAAGCCAACTGTGCAGTGCTTGTATGTTTTAATCTGATCAACTGTCTTACCATTACTTGTGTAGCATACCCTGGTACCGATGCACGTCACCAGATCAGCTTCCACCCCTCAACTTATCTCTCTTATCTTGGTGTCACTCTCCATCCTCTCTCCAGTAGTACCCTGCACTCTCTAATCCACTCCAGCTACAACTTTCCATTTATTCAAGTATTTCTGTTCTGTCTACAGCTCCCACCACTCACTTCTAGTTTACCAACTTTAATTCTTCCTACTGCTCCTCAGCCGTTCCTATTTCTCTGATGCTCTATCTGGCTTCTCTGCTGCATCTCTTACCTTAATAGCTAACCTTCTGTACTCCACCCCTCTTCACTAATAGTTCCTGTAAACCTCACCCAATCTGATCCAACCCCTATTAACTAACACCTCCTACTGCTTACCATACTATACCCCCACCCATCTGACCACATCAGTGGTTCCCAAACTTTTTTGATTCTCGGCTCCCTTGCTGAATCCAGGTTTTCCCAAGCCCCCCCCCCACCACGATGCGCATAAAGTGCATATTTCAGTGGTTCCCAAACAGTGCGCTGCGGCGCCCTGGAGAGCCACAGCTTCCTCACAGGGGATCGCGAACTAATAAGCATAGCTGCAAAATAAACTGCGAACAGTTCATGGTTTATTCTACAGTTAAGCTTATTAGTTCACGGCGAGTGTGAGTGAATGCAGGAATGAATCAAATGAAGAATTGGCTGTGTGTGTGTGTGTGTGTGTGTGTGTGTGTGTGTGTGTGTGTGTGAGATCGGAAGAGTGAGAGGGATGTGTGAGTGAATGCAGGTATGAATGAGGAAGTGGCTGTGTGTGTGTGTGTGTGTGTGTGTGAATGTATGCAGGCATGAATGAGGAAGTGTGTGTGTGTGTGTGTGTGTGTGTGTGTGTGTGTGTGTGTGTGTGTGTGAATGCTGGCATGAATGAGGAAGTGACTGTGTGTGTGTGTTTGTGATTCACACCTCTCAACTGTAAAGATTTTCGCAGAATGTCCAGATTTTTGCCTCATATTTTTGGTGTGTTCCTCCTAAAATCTGTACTTTTCTGGCAAATAGTTTAGGATTGAAGTCATTAAATAATGACAAACATTTGAGTTTAAGACTCCACATCCTTCAGAGAATTCATGCTAATGCAAAACCTATTATTCTGTCAACATTCTCAGTTTGTAAGAGCAATATTTCAAATATGTCCCTTTTTGTCCCCCCATCATTTTAGGCTTTGTCCAGATTTTGAGAGAAAAACATCTGAACAAAGCCTAAAATGATGGAGAGACAAATAGGAAGATATTTTAAATATTGCTCTTACAAACTTAGAAAGTTGATAGAATAATAGGTTTTGCATTAGCATGAATTCTCTGAAGGATGTGGCATCTTAAACTCAAATGTTTGTCATTATTTAATGACTTCAGTCCTCAACTATTTGCCAGCAAAGTACAGATTTTAGGAGGAACACACCAAAATTATGAGGAAAATATCTGGACATTCAGTCTCATACACACGCACACACACACACACACACACACACACACACACACACACACTTCCTCATTCATACCTGCATTCATTCACACATCGCTCTCATTGTCTGTTACACCCGCATGCCACACACCCACTTACGCATTCATTCATACATCGCCCTCACTCTCCCGATCTCACACTCACATGCCACACACACACTTACGCATTCATTCATACATTCCTCTCACTCTTCCGATCTCACACATACACACACACACACACAGTCTCTTCCTCATTCATACCTGCATTCATTCACACTTAGCTCTCACTCTCCCAATCTCACACACACACACACACACACACACACACACACTTCTGCGTTCATTCTTGCATTCACTCACACATCGCTCTCACTCTCCCGATCTCACGCACACATGCACACACACACACACACGCACACACACACACGCACACACACACACGCGCACACACACACACACACACACACACACACACACACACACACACACACTCTTTTGCTTTCATGCATGCATTCAGTCACACATACAGACACACACACACTCATACAGGCATTCACTTATCTGCAATCAGCTGCTAAGCTTCGCGGCTCCCCAGGGTGCAGTCTCTTCCTCATTCATACCTGCATTCATTCACACTTAGCTCTCACTCTCCCAATCTCACACACACACACACACACACACACACACACACACACACACACACACACACACTTCTGCGTTCATTCTTGCATTCACTCACACATCGCTCTCACTCTCCCGATCTCACGCACACATGCACACACACACACACACACACACACACACACACACACACACACACACACACACACACACACACACACACACACACACACACACTCTTTTGCTTTCATGCATGCATTCAGTCACACATACAGACACACACACACTCATACAGGCATTCACTTATCTGCAATCAGCTGCTAAGCTTCGCGGCTCCCCAGGGTGCAGCAGCGCACAGTTTGGGAACCCGTGATATAGACTGTTGAAATGCTAACCTATCTTATGTAACTTGCATTATAGCTTGTCACTGTTAGTTTCTGATATAGTTAATAGTGTGTGAATTTATCTGTATAGCCTCCTGCCTACCTGTATCTTTTGTACTGCTTTTCAATATACCCAGCCTACTTACCAATTCATAACTTCCTACATCTTTCTACTAACCACTCCAATACGGTGGAAAGCCAACTGTGCAGTGCTTGTATGTTTTAATCTGCTCAACTGTCTTACCATTACTTGTGTAGCATACCCTGGTACTGATGCACATGACCAGATCAGCTTCCACCCCTCAACTTATCTCTCTTATCTTGGTGTCACTCTCCATCCTCTCTCCAGTAGTACCCTGCACTCTCTAATCCACTCCAGCTACAACTTTCCATTTATTCAAGTATTTCTGTTCTGTCTACAGCTCCCACCACTCACTTCTAGTTTACCAACTTTAATTTTTCCTACTGCTCCTCAGCCGTTTCTATTTCTCTGATGCTCTATCTGGCTTCTCTGCTGCATCTCTTACCTTTATAGCTAACCTTCTGTACTCCACCCCTCTTCACTAATAGTTCCTGTAAACCTCACCCAATCTGATCCAACCCCTATTAACTAACACCTCCTACTGCTTACCATCTGACCACACTCACTAACCCCATCCCCCCCTTCAAACTAAACCCACATAACTTCCCTCATCCACACTTCCAGCACACTCCCATTTCACACCTTACCCCTCAACATGTTCCTCCCTCTCTGCTCATCCTTTCTTCTTTTACTCCTATCTAACCTCATCTCCTATCACACTCAGCTGAACCCACATCTCTACACCCCTCCTCTCAACAAACTACAAATACCAATTACCACTACTCCTCTCCCATATCACCTGCACTCTTCTCTTGCACTGAATACACACTCCCCAAGATCAAATTGCTTTCAGCTGTCTCCCCACAGAACAAAATTAAACACAAATTTCTTTCACCCTACACCATTTTATCTTTTCTCCTCCACCCTCACAACATCTTTCAACTCTCAGGTGATATCCACCCCAACCCTGGCCCACACTTTAACTTATCTTGTCTCATCTCACCAGTGCTACATACACACTTCCACATGCAACTAATTCTAGTCTCAAACACCTCTCCTTCTACTCTATAAACATCCACAGCATCCTTAACAAGACATCTGAATTCCACTCTTGGATAGCTCAACACTCCCCCATCATAATTACTCTTTCAGAAACAAGGCTTAAACTTCATAACACTGAGACTGAATTTCTCCCCTCTGGATACAACATTGTACATCCTGATAGAACTCATAAAAAAGGAAGAGGTTTCACCATCATGTACTCAGACCTCCTAACCTTCCCCCCATAACACCCCACTTCATCTCTTTTCACCCTGCTGAACTCATTATTGATAACTGTAAACTCAGCGACCATAAAACCATAACTATAGCTGCCATCTATATACCCCCTGGAGAAAACATACCAATACTAGAGCAAATACTTCACTGGATATCTGACAATATACCCAACAAAACTATAATATTAGGTGATGTCAACATCAACTGAGTTCTCCTCATGTCTAACACCTCTACTACCAACATCCACCTATATGGTTACACCCGACTTATGTCCTCTCCCACTTTTCTTCATAAACCCACAAATACCTACTCTGTCCTTGACTGGATTATGGTCTCCCATCCTAATCGCTATCACCACCCTGAATCTCTTCCAGTCTCAATCAGTGACCACTCCCCTATAGTGTCCTAAGATACTCCGCAAACCGCTCTCAACCGCACAAACTTAAGGAATGTTGAAAACTAACAAACTTTAACCATGATACTTTTATTAACTATCTCTCCACAATCGATTGATCCTGCCTTTCATCCCTCCCTCTTGATGAAGCTATTCTTCAATTCAACTCCATCTTTCTAAATACACTTAACATCCTTCCAGAACAGTCAAATCACTTCTCCTTGGCTCACTAACTGTACTTGGTCTCTCATCCATAAAATAGATTCTGCCTGGAAACTCTGGATTAAGACTAAATCTCTCACACACCTCCAAAAATATAGAGAACTCTGAAATCTAAGCAAAAAACAGATTAACACTGATAAAAAGAACTTCTATCACACACCCATAATTACTGACCTGAGAAACCCCCCAAAATTCTGAAATACTATTAACCAAATTCTCCACCCTGGTAATCCCTCAACTCCCATCCCCTGCCCTTATAACACAAACCAAGAAACTGCATCCATCTTTAATTCATACTTTATTGATACCATCAGCAAACTTGTGCAAACTACTAACCATACCAACCCCTCAACACCCACCACCCCTTTATACAAAACAGCCCATTCTCATTAAAACCCATCCCAACCAGTTATATCAAAAGGCTACTTCTCAGACTCAAACCATGCTCCCCCTCAGCTGATAACATTCCTCCTCACTTCCTAAAGGCAGCTGCTAACTTCATTGCATATCCAGTCTCCATCCTCATAAACAGCTCAAACACAGAATCCGTTGTCCCAACTCTTTGGAAAAAATTCCATATCATACCAATCCAGAAAGGCAGAAATTCAGAAGAGCTGTCTAATTATTGACCCATTGCCATATACTCTTCGGTCTCTAAAATCCTTTAACACTGTGTTCATAAAGAAATCATGGCCTATCTCACTCAAAAAAACCTGATCACCCCTACCCAGCATGGCTTCTGCCCCCACCACAGTACCACTACCACTCTCTTTTCCTAACTCCATCTCCCTAGCCAGAGACAATAATAAACTAGTGTCCTGCCTCTTCTTAGATATTTCTAAAGCTTTTGACACTATCTCCCAATCCATCCTCCACTCCAAACTGTCTCAACTCAATCTCGCCCCATCAACTAATCTCCTGGTTCAACAGCTACCTCACAAATAGACAGAAATCTGTCAATTGGCTCTCTCTCTTCTATCCCCCCTGTTTCCCCATCAAAATTGGTGTCCCACAAGGCACAGTTCTAGGACCCCTTCTCTTTAACAACCAACTTCACTCTTTCTGTCCTCAGTCATCCCTCATACAATATGCAGATGACTCCTCAATCATCTCCACTGCTGACAACCCCTCCGACCTGCTCACTCTGACATAAACATCTTTAAACCTCACTAAAAATGTCTTTCCGACAATCAGCTCATACTTAACCCTAAAAAGACTAAACTTCCCTTCCTCCCTAAATCCCTCTACCATATTAAATTCTCCATCACCATCTCTTCTCTTAACAACACCACTATAACAGTACCCACACCAAACTCCATGGAGCAATCATAGATGACCAACTTAAATTTGACCTCCATGTACATCAATTTATCAAGAAAACCCACCAAAAGCTGGGCCTTCTGTACAGAAATAAAAGATTCCTCGCACCCAACTTCAGAATTTCACTAGCCCAAGATTACCTTCTCCCTCACCTATTCTATGGCTCACAAATCTTAACTAACCTACAGTCCTCTCTACTCTCCAAACTCAAAACTACCTACAACAAAGTAGCAAGGTTTGCTGCTAATTTGCCCTTAAAATCACGCCACTGTCATGCTCTCAACAGTTTCAACTGGCTTGAGTTTCCCACTCAACTCTTATGTATGCCATTTCTCATCATCCATTCTATCCTGAACAAGCTCTCCTTCTGCCCTAGCCTATCCGCTCTTGTCTCCCTCTACACCCCCCCTAAAGCCCTCAGAAGCTCTGATCAATGTCTCTCAGAAACATTTCCCATGTCCATGAATTCAAGAAAACTCTTAAAAACCACCTAAACAGCACCTGGTCTTGTCTTTGTAATCACCCCACCTGAACCCTTCCCTCCCTCCCACATTCCTTTCTTTCCTCTCCTTCCCCTCTTTATCTATGTAACACTAACCACCTAACAAATTAATTAACAGTCACCTACTTGTAATCATTCTGTTCACTTCCTAACTTCTGGTAACATGATGCCTATATCCCACCTGCAACTGTCTCATAAGTAACACACTCATACACTATTGCTGCAAAACATAAGCATTTGAAAAGCACAGTTCTCCATGGAGGAACTATCCTTACGGTATTTTCTTTTTGCTAGCTTATTGTCACTACCTGCCTCAAGATAAATATCTTATACTACATGTATTTCTTACTGATTTTTTAAATTGTACCTAAAAGAACAGCTGCTCATTTACTCTATTGTTTATTTTTTGTCATCTAATGCAATTATGTAAATTTTTATTGTATAATTAAGTCAATTTCTATAATTTTTTCTTAATTGTACTGTGGAACTTTTCTCCCCGGGCCTCTGCCGAAAAAGGGCACTAGCCCAGTCAACAAGTGTCAAATAAAGAAATAAATAAATAAACAAATATGCAGTTTGGAGTGTGGCTCTCAGCTGGGATGGGGCAGCATGAACATAGAGTCAGAGACACTCTGAGATGCTGCCTTTGCCTTTCGAATTCTGGCCTCTGATCTCTTCCCATGCCCACTCATCTCATGTTGTCTTGCTATGGCATCATAGATTTTCCTCAACCACAAGTATCTATAAACCACATCTAATCATTTTGCTGTGGTGACATCATAGTTTTTTCTCAGCTCACCAGTATAACTATAATTATGTTAATAACAGGTAGTTAATAAGCCTAAAAATATGAATCCTCTAGGCAGCAGTTCTCTGTATTGCTAATATACATGGCCTGCAAAACAAAACAAAACAAAAAAACAAAACACTATTATGAGAACACATAGCTAACATGAATGTAAACTCACTGCATTGTGCGCAGATTATTTTCAGCATTTTTCTGGCAGACTGCTGTCTTTATTAACTAATTGAAGGAAAGTAGAAGTGTGCTAATGTATATTATTTAGACCTAAAACAAGGTCACTCAAATATCTATATTTTAAAATGCTGATTTGTTTCTACATTTCATTGTTCCACAAGCCTTTAGAGGAAAAAAATAAATCAAAAATAATATATATATATATATATATATATATATATATATATATATATATATATATATTAAATGTGCACTCTTTTCTGCAAACCAGACGTCAGTCACCGCAGAAGTACTAATGTTTATAAACATGAATGCAACATGCATCAGTGTGCATTCACAGTTTTGAAAGCTTTGTTTCCTATTTAGCAGGAGTAATTCTGAAATGATTTTCTTTGCTCTTATATCTATGATATCTTGCCCAAAATTTGTAACACTAGTGGAAGTACATGAAGCTGTGTAATTCTCCTTCATGTGTTTTCCTTAAAATATAACCATTTTAAATGCGACTCCACCTTCTACTTAAACTAGTATGATATTGTAAGTTAAATTGCTTGCAGTTAGTAAAATGATACAGAATTAGACATGGAATAACAGTTCTAGTGCAGTATTTTTATCTTTGAGATAGTGGTAATGCAGAAATAATTCTTTTTAGAGTTCAACTACCTTTTTTATCTACCAGAATAATGAAAGTGCTTTTAATTACTCACAGTCATGGTTATTTATAAACCTAAAATGTCATTAAACAAACTGATCCCTTATGATATTATATAATATGGGTGACAAAGGGCATACCTGTTCTTTAAAAGCAGCAGCTTCTGAATACTTTGTGTCAAAGTCTACAGTGACTGGAGTCCTTTGAATAAGTAAGCCTTGAATCTGCCTTTCCAGCTTATGATTTGCTTCCTCCAGGGCATGCACTTTTTCCAGATAGCTTGCCAAACGGTCATTCAGATTTTGCATTGTCAGTTTCTCATTGGTTGCCAGTACATCATTACTGAACCCAGCAAGGCCAGCAGTAGCCCCATGAACTGCAGAAGACAGCATGGGGAAAGAGCTAGTGGAAATAGGCTGTTGTGATCTGGATACTAGGTTCCCATGGAAAGACCTGCTTGAGAAGACAGGTCTGCGATTAGATTTAATGTTTTGTACAGGGTATGTAGAGAACATTCTGTTGTCAGCTGAAACAGAGAAAAATAAAACATTAACTTCAAAATATTCTTTTCTGTCTCAGTATTGTTATTACATCAGTGCAGTCAGTTGTAATACAGCAAAGATTGTGCAACACTTTTTTTAAAATGTAACTCTGTAGCCTTTATAAATAAAGTTGTGATCTTGGCTATTCAGAAACAATGCCAGTGAAGCTACTGCTATGACTTACTCATAATGATAATAATAATATAAATTGCTTTCTCTAAGAATACATTTGGACTGTGATTGCTATAGCAGAAGACTGAATTTTCTGGTCAGGTTTCAGTATAATCCAAAAGATGATACAACTGTATGAAATAAAGCTAAATTATTATCTGTATAAAGAGCCCACAAAGGGTGAATATAATTCATATCATGACGCCAGTCTAATTCCACAAATCTCAGGTCAAAGGGAACAATTTATTAGGTATTTATGCTAATCCACTGCTCTTATCTAGTACTTTTAATCATGTCCATAAATCATTTAGCAAACAGAAATTTCACCTTTTCAGATTCCTAGAGATTTCAATTGCTTACAGAGAATTTCAGTGGTAGGCAGCTGAAGAAGCTCTTAAATGTCAAAAGTGTGACTGAACCTTGTGCAGAAACTGACGTGTTTTCCTTGAGCAGAATTTAAAAGTCATTTACTCATGTCCACCATTATAAGAGCAGTAAATGTTAATTGAACTGAAACTAGGTGTGTGTGTGTATATGTATGTATGTATGCATGTGCATATACATTTGTTGCAAGCAATGTTAAAAAGTATGAAGTAAAGTAAATATTTGACGGCTTGTAACGTGTCATTACATACAACTTAATGGAAAATTAAATACAGTTTCAGTGGAAACATTTGAATTATTAACCCTGAGA
Organism: Protopterus annectens; assembly: GCF_019279795.1. NCBI lineage: Eukaryota > Metazoa > Chordata > Ceratodontiformes > Protopteridae > Protopterus > Protopterus annectens. The sequence continues at coordinate 406,075,130 of NC_056750.1, read as the reverse complement.
TCCTCAGGAATATTTATGTTTTTTATTTTTATTTTGTATTACATATAGATAAACAGATTACCAAATGGACATTAAAGAGATGTGTATAACTAGATACAAATTCCGATATAACATATAGGTGATTACAAATACTTACTGAAGTAACAGGATATGCTGTTGAACAGGACTGAAACACTCCTTTCCTCTCTGCTCCTCTTTGTTTATAGGGCTGTGCACTGCTGAGCTGTGTATCTTTAACTGCTGAACGTTTTATATGGCACCATCAGGCAGGTGAATGAAACCTGTCGGAAAAAAGGGTGGTGCTGTGAGGAGCTTTAAACCTATAGCCACAAGTATTTGCTAGACAAACCCATATCCAGCAGAGAAACATTTGCCTGTGTAAAGTACAAACTCATTCTAAACATAGCTAGGTGGCTTAACAGGAACATATGATGAACAACGTTAGCATTCAAGTCATAAAATGTTCAGGGAAATACAGTAACATGGATCAAACTGCATTGCTCCCATCTGCGTCATCATTTTTTAATATTCATCTTGTTTGCTTATTCCACAACTTCTCACTTTCTGAAACTTGCATGGATTGTGTTTAGATTTCCTTTCAATTACTTAGGCTTATTATTTATTATGTCCTTATACTCCCTTGTTTTCCACTTTTCTCACTGTACTATCAAAATTACTTCAGTCTCATAATCTGTCTGGGCCATTCCTGCAGCATGACGTATCCTCACCAGTAAAGAACATTCCACAGGAAGGTCTGTTAGGAGCAAGATCACCTGAAGCTGCCCTAAAGACAACATTTTCATGCCGAGGTGTAAAGCCTACTTGAGGATAGTGTAATAAATGATAGGTACTGCTAAAAGGATAGATGTTTTTCCTTAGTGCTGCTCTAATCTATAATGTCATGAGGCTTGCTGTTGCTGGAATGTATGCTGACATTGACTGGCGTTGACTCTTTGAAGCTGAAGAAACTGACTTCTGCAGTTAATGCAGAAGCTTCAGATGACCCATGTGCAGGTTCATCCAGTTTCTGCATGCCATCAAGGAACAGAGCCTTGCCTCTGAGTTTCTGCTCCTCACTGTCCATCCATCGCAAACAGAACTGTGGATGCACTATGCTAGCCAGAATGAGCTCTTCATGCTCCAAAAGGTGATTGAACCGAACCTCAGTGCCTTTAAGAATAGCATCAACTAGCAGGACAACAAGCTTCACAGACTGCCTGACTTCGGACAACTTGTTTTTCAGGCACGTAATGGTGGGGATCAGGATTCCCAAGAAGCTTTTCAGCTCTGACTGCAGGATGTTCAGAGCCATTGCCAGGGGCTGCATTGCTTGCACAAACTCAGCAACAAAGGTAATTTCTGCAAGCCTGAAGATGACAATTCCAATCTGTTCACATATCTCATTCAGCAAGCCTTCACCCTGAGTTGCAATTAGGTGAATTCTCCCCATTGCGTAGAAAGCGGGATTCCATTGTGTTGCATTGGGAATAATCAATGCCGCATCACACTTATTTCAAGCCACCTCAGCAGCTTGGGTGCTGTGACTAGCCTTGTTCCAAGCAGCATAGCATTTGGCCATGGTGCTTTGCATGATCTTTTTATACTATGCATCATTACAAGCAGATTCAGCAGCTTGTATTCCAACTGGATTCAATGTGTGTGTCTCACATCTCAGATGGGGAGGCAGTGAATAGGTGTTCTTGCTTTGCCCTGAATGACTGGCTGTCACACTGTTGTAAATCACTTCACCATCATCATCCTCATCTTGGGACAGAATGCTGGTAGTCTCAGATTTCTCACATTCTGAGAAGACAGTGAAAGCCTTTACAAAATTGCTGCCATTGTCAGTAATTGTTGCACACACCTTTTGATCTGTCTTGTACTTTATGAGAATGCTCTCAAGAGTTGATGCTATGAGATCATATGTATGCCTTCCCTGTAATCTCCAGCATGACAAAGCAGCTGACTTTTCTTTGAAGTGTGTCACAGTCGATCCAGTGGGTGGTGACACCAAAGAAACTACGATTCTGATGGGTCCAAATGTCAGCCATAGTGTGCTGCATACTATCAACATTCATGCTGGAAGAAGCTGCAAGCATGTTCTTATCATTCGTAAGCATATTCGTGTACTTTTCTATAAGATCATATAACTGCCAAATCTTTGTTTTTGCTTAAAGGTAAATCACTGTCTCAAAGCAAAATCTTTCTCATTGTATCATTATTAACACCACACACAAGCTTGTATTTTATCAACTAATCTCTCAGATCACCAAATCTGCACATTTTTGACTTGTTTCTCAAGTCAGTTATATATGCTGCAAAAATGTCTTCTGGCTTTTGATCTCTAGTGTAAAATAGTGCCTTTCCACTATAATATTCATTTGGGGGTTGCATACTTCTCTAAATTTACGTTTTAAGCACTCAGTCTTCCCACGTTTCAGCCTCTATCACAATATGGCAGTCATCCCCTTCTCTGCATACACAGCAGGTACATACACAAATGAATGTTCTCTCTCAATGGCTTCTGAACAAGTTAAATTGAGCAGAAAAAGCAGCCTGTATGAAAATACCATATTCTTGCTCAAACACTCTCCAGTTTTCAGCAATATTATTATCAAACACAGGCGGATCAGGTCTGTGAAATCCCTCTGCCATGCCAAATAAATTTCAAGCACACACTAAGTACTTGTAATTGTATTCAGCTGAACAACAGACTCTTCAAAATAACTGTACTCTTTGAAAAGACTGTGCTGTAATACTGCACACGCTGCCAACACTTTGCAGACTTTACTTTGAATAGCTTTAGTTAATGTGAAAAAGTAGAACATTGTGAAAAAAGTAATTTTCTCTTTTTTGTACATTTTATATGATTCTGATATTGTTTCAAATGTTTCTGTAATTATTTCAAGTACTTTTTTCAGTATGTCGCAATTTTGAACATTTTGTTTATTCAGTAATTTGTTTGGAATGCTTTGCTTTATATTCATTGAGGGAAAAATCATTTAAATGAGTTTAAGAACCTGGAAATATTTTCTGACCTGTTTACCAGTCATTTGTAGTCGTTTAAGCCACTCATATATTCCTCCATTTCTGATTGTGCACCTCATGGTTTTAAGAAGTTTTGACTTTGGATCCCATTCTGAACATGTTACTCGTCTTGTGTATTTAAATAAGATGATGAGGCTTGGGTGTTCATTTAAGATGCTTATTACACGCAAATACATCAGGATGGATGACTGGAACATAAAACATAAGCGAACTAGCTAACTGACTGACTGCTATACACATACATGCTTTCACTCCAGCTGCTTACACAAAATGGCACTCTGCACATGCTCAGTACTTTCTGTGCATGTGCCCATGAACTACAATGGGTTTAAAAGTACAACATACACACTATGATCTACACTCCCTGTGTTTGAGTGGGTTTCTTCAGGGTGTTCTGGTTTCCTCCCACATTCCCAAGACATGCTGCAGGTGGATTAGACATTCTAAATTGACTTTAGGTGTGTGTGCATGTGCCTTCTGAAGAAGGCTGAATGCTGGGCTGGCAACTCAACAATGTAAAACTCCACTGCCACTTGTTCTGCAGACTGATGATCCACCGTGGTGATCCCCAACGGGCACAGCCAAAAGGAGAAGACGACGACGATCAGTCTTTATAGCTAGAGAGTCACAGATAATAATGAAACCAAACCAGCCAGCAGCACAAGACCTATAAAAATCTATCACATTTTGTCTATTTTGAGCAACTAAAAATAAAAACCTGAAAAGAATTTTAAATAGAACATAAAATATTGTCAGGACAAAAGTTGGTTGATCATAGATCCACTTGAAGCGTCCTGCTTGGTGCAGTGGGTTAGGGCATCGGGTGAGTTTGATTCCGACTGATGGTGGTATGAAGAACCAATGCCATTATACAAGGTAAGTATATGATTTCTAGCAGGCTAGAATTGTCCCAGTGTTAGGGGATATTTTAGTGGGCGAGAGTCCCACAGTACCAGGGCAGGGCTGTAGTCTGGTCATCATTAGCTTTCACCTCCTTGCAGTGCTAAAAAAAATGAAGTCAATTTTGCTCCATACTAATTCTAATGATCTATTATCAATGCTACATGCCAACATTATGTTGCAATTTTTTTTATCCAAATTGCAGCTTCAAAGTATCTATTACCTCCTAACATCTGATTACTATTCATACTATATAGGGACCCCGGAAGTTTTACATCCCTCTTTAGGAGGCTATATCACCCACGTTGAGAACCACTGGTTTAAGCAAAAGTAACTAGTTACTAAAAAAGTAATACATTACTATTACTAGTTACTATTTTGAAAAGGTAACTAGTTATATTACTAGTTACTAGAAATTGTAATATATTACAGTAATATATTACTTATTGTAATAGATTACTCCCATCACTGAGTGTACATGATGTGTACACCTTATGGTAACATTTTCAAATTCCAAGATAGTCCTAACATGGTACCTTTGTATGAAGACATGTGGTGCTGGATTGGGGCTGTCTCCATGGCCGTGCTGCATGGTAATGATACAGTCCAAGAGAGAGCATACGCTAATTAGCCATGTACTCCCTTCCCCATAGCTGTCTTAGGGAAAGCATCTGCATACTGAGTGATTCACAGAATTGCTTAGCTGTGTAGATTAGCACAGTACCTTCTTCCATAGTGTGGTAGTGAACACTGCCAAAAGGCTGCGTTCATCACACAAGAGGTAAGTGTTGAGGACTTTATGGGTAAGATAGTTTTGGGGAGGGTGTTCATGAGTGAGTGTATGTCTACGTTTCTGTCTGCTTGGGAGGTAGGGGTAGAGGAGATGGGGGGGCAGGTCAGATAAGGTGTATGTGTATGGATGAAAGGATGTTTGTGTCAGTACGATCATGTGGGTAAGGGTACTGTGTATGTGTATGCATGGATGAAAGGATGTTTGGGTCAGTGCGATCATGTGGGTGGGGGTGCTGTGTGTGCTTGCGTGGGTTAGGGTGGCTATCATACCTTCACACATCCCTAGACTAATAAACAGAAATATATAGCATTGGATGGGGGGAAACACTAACCACAAGAGATTACTCTTAATTTTTGTGCCCTAGCAGCATTTTAACTGTAGTGGGATTGGGATAGAGTGTGGGGAAACATTACCCAACAGGGATTGCTGTAAATGTCTTGTGCCCTAATGGCAGTTTAGAAGTATGAGGATGGGGGGAATGCTAGACAAAAAGGATTTGTGTTAGAGAATATAATTAAAAAATAGTATAGAAATACTTAGGGGGAAAAAGGACCTGAACCATGCACCCTTGTCATAACAAATACATTAGTGCAGTAGGTCTTTATTACATATTTTTTAGGAACAAATGCATTATGCAATGTCTGCAACACATCACATGTGAGGGGAAGGGATGGAAATAGAGGCATATCTCTAAACCTCATAAGCTTTTGCTCTATCATGAAATTATTTTAGGATATGAAGTGTAAAACTCAAATGTTTAACATTATGAACTGATGTAATCATCCCTGAATTGCATGGGCAGGGGAAAAGGAGCCATTGTGGACACTGTTAGATGCCACAGGAAGTACTCACCTGCACTACATGGTAAGTAAAGTCAATCAGAGACATGTAAATTAGCCGATAATGAGGTTAATGTGTTTCTGAATCACAAAATACTGCATTGGGGTAACAGGGACTTTTTACTGTGGGCAGTAATGCTCACATTTGGATCCTCATAACTCCCAAGGTGTGTCTTCTGTAGCTACATTGCTGACATAACTGGTCAGACCTCAAAAGATCATAGCTTTTTTTGTGCCAAAACTGAAACCACAGAATTTTTCTCTGTACTTAAGACTTCATATTGTTGCCTCCCACCACTCGTGTAACATTTGAAAAAAGTGCAGATCTCTGTAAATGTTGCCCTGTACACCTTATTGTATATTTAATTTTCGGGTCTTTCCCATAGAACCACAAGAAGAGTATTTCTCTGTATTCTAATATGAATACCACCTCAATCTTCATGAAAACAAGCCATTCCTATGGGACTAAGGCAGTCAACAGAGTTAAATAATTAAAAAAAAAAACACCATGCTGTATGCAGATCTATGTTGTAGACATTAAGACCGTTTAAAACATTTTAAGCTGCATCAACCATATTTTTTCTGAGATATTCATTTAATAATTTTCTGAAACCTGCTTTAATCTATTCAGGGTTGTGGAGGGAAATGGAAGCCTGTTGTAGTAGTAATACTCATAAAACAGAGACTTTAGCCTGGATAGGACAATAGTTTATTTCTGGGTATAGCCACACGAACTGCTAATTTAGAGAATTACTAATAAACCTGCCTGCATACCTTTCAGATTTGGAAGGGATACCAAGGCCATGGCAAAAACCTCCCAAGGTTCATAGGGAAGACATACAGACTTCACACAGAAGGCACTTCAACTGGAAACTGAACTACAGAACCAAGCAGTATGAGTAAGTAGTGTTAATCACTACAACAGTGTGTATCTGTTTCTGAAACGTGCCAAAAGGAAAAAAAACTACTAATTTCAGTACATTGATTATGTTTGGCTACACCCCTGCTGTGTATGCAGACGTGAGCAGAAGCAGTGCTAGCACAGAATAAAGTCACCAAACCATCGCTTTTAAGTGGTGGTCACTCCTTGCTGAGCGACTAAATTCACAAAAATGTTCCTTGTACTTTGAACAGTCCCCAGACAAATATCTGTGTGTTCTTAACCAGAACATGAGGCAAAACCAAACAAGATACAGGGATGCAGTGTAACAGGGACATGGTGTAAAATGCACAGATGCTACAATAGTTGCAGAAGGTGCTAGAAAGTAACATCGTCCTTTCTGAAACATTCTGCTATCATCGATTGCGACATTTTAGAATGCTCATCTCCGTGACAACTGTACCATAAGACTTGATTCTCAACTACCGCATTATAACAGTATTTTTGGTACTTTTCCATTGTTGGGGTAACAGCTGTAATGAGCTGTTGGAAGGTTAGCATGCAATCCATAACATAATGTTTTCTCTGTTATATAGAGGAAGATGATTTGTGCACTAAATTAATAGGAAATGTTTTACAGTGAACTTACCTAATGTGGTTAATGCTCCCGTCTCCGGACTTTACCAGGTACCATTATTTTAGCACTGCTGCCAGTAGCAGGAAATATGCGCGGAAACAATCTATAGTAAATTAGTAATTGGAAAGTACTTCTGTGCATTATCAATGCCGGGATCATTACAAACAGCATTAGGATAACCACCCAGTGGCAAACCATACCATGCAAGTATACGGAGACAAACTTGGTCAGGCAGCAGGTCGATTCGGTATGACCTCACAACCTTCCACCTTTGTAACCGCAATTACCAACACAAAATGGTACATATGTGTTTTGTGTTGGCTACTCTCTTCTGCGTTTTACAACACACTGAAAGTAGGGCGAATTTAGATAGTTAGTTGGAATTGTGGGATGGTGTTATTAAGAAGGCATCAAGGGTTACAGACTTTTAGCAATGTTACATTGCCTGCTTTATGAAAAGCACATCCCCTTCACTGATGTCCCTGTAAAACAGTGACCTTCACTAATGTGGTGCAAAAGTAAGGGACTTTGTCTTTTAGAATATGAACGAGATACACTCACTTGAAAATTGTCCTTACTCCTTTTTTTGGTCCACAAAATGAAGTGGAAATCTGTTGTCAGAAAAACTGAGGGCTGTTCCCACATCAGCGGCAGCAGAGCAATCAGTGCGACTGCATGCTGATCTTCCAATAGTTCATTCCAGCTGTTGCCCCAATAACGGAAAAGTACCATCTTTTCTGTATGGTAACTGTCAAATTGTTCTACTCTACAACATTATGAAAGATTGTCTTCATGCTCTCACTATATGAGAATTATTCTGCTATAATGATATTTTAAATATGTAACACTGTTTTCACAATTAAAGTTGACATATTTACTTGAATATGCAGACGTGTTTTGCTAGGGTAACACCATCGGAGTTATAAGCTGTTAACATTTTTCTGCTGATGAATTAGTGAACATTGAAACATACAGAGCAAATGAAAATATCTGAAAAGCAGAGATGCAGCAGTGATTTCACATTACAGATTACAATTTATGATTATAAGTACTGCTTAGATGTACAAAGTGTTGTGAATCCTATAGCTATGTAAATGTCAGAGTGACATGAGGTGGTGGCTAGGGCAACAGTAAAGTAAATTGAAGGATATTTGACATCTAGGGGATAAGAAAGGGCGTATAGCAGTACAGATGACCTCATTTTCTACAGATCTAATTGGATATGACATCAATATATTTTATTGAGAAAAGGGCACTGTTCATAGTAACACTTGACTACCTGAAAACTGTACATTGGCAGAGAAGGAACCCATAGATGTTGTGTTTGTAGTAACAACTCCAATCAGATGGAGATGAAAATTACTTGTGATGAGTACTGCATGACTTAGATATAACAATATGTGGATGGCACAAATTAATGAAAGATTATTAAGGAAGACATGGATTGTAACAATTTTAGAATTAAACCATGTGGAACTGATCTGTACACTTTTCCTGAAATGCATCCTATCCGATTACTTTTTGAGCTACAAAAAGAATCAATTCTAAAATTTGATGCAGGAATGGTGTTTACCAAATTATTTTGTTAGGTCATGCAACACCCATCTATACATCTATTATGTAATTGGTACATTTGAAAAATGTAATGCTAATGCAATGACATTTTTAATGTGTTTTAGCAAATTGGCTTTACATTTGTTTTACTTTCCAGCGGTTTAAAATGGGTTATTCAGGTCACCCTGTGAAGCTGAGACAAGAACTCCCTGATTCAACTAAGCAAGAAACTAAGAGGGCTAATAAAGTCAATCAAAGTCAATTATGGGATTAGGATAGCCTTCCAGGCTAAGGACAATCACAAGGTCTTCTTCAGCTGTGTCAGGATCCTTAAAGTTAGCACTCAACAGTGTGCAGAACTAGTGGCAAATAGCATCAACTTCACTGACTAGAGAGCTAGCAAATATACTGGGCTGCTACATTTAGCTCAAACTTCACTTTTACTACCCCCCCGTGAAATATCTTCTAGCACATCCCTACCAGCTATCAACAGAGAATAGTTCCTGGAGGTGCTTGCTAAAGCCAGAAACACTGCTCCAATGGGCAATAAGAATTTCTCTGGTTGTCTCCTAAATAGCCTAAACATGTACTAGCAGGACCACATGAGGCACTCTTCATTTACAGTTTGCCTTTATAAAGCCGAATCACAGTGGTACGAATGCTCATATGAGCGACTTGTAACCATGAAAGTGAAAATGGCGATGGTCCTTAATGTTCGAAAAACAGCAAATCGAAAAGCAGATTTGCTGTTTTTCGAACATTAATGTCGAACAAAAAAAAAAAAAGAAGTGTAAAGTAGGGGGGCAAGCCCCCCCTGCATCCCCCTGCTTTAATATTCTAACTCCGGGATCGCACTACAGTGGGAAAAGGGACCATTTTCCAAACCCCACTATAGTGCAGTCCGCCCCACAATGTCAAATGTGCAATGAGCAAATGTCACTGTGCATTCGCTCATTGCAAATTTGAACCTTTTTTCATTTGGTGTTTGCAAACTTTGCAAACAGCCTTTCGAACAATTGCTGTTCGCCCGAGTGTGAATCGCCTTTCTAAAGGTAAACCTTCAATTACATCCTCAAAACAGGTTATGTGCCAGGTAACTAGAGGGCCACAATGGTCATCTCTTTTTATAAGGGTGGGCCATCAACTGACCACAGGAACTAAAGACCCATGAATCTGGCAAGTCTAATATGTGAAACCACATATTAGACTTGCCAGATTCATGGAACAAATTTTCATGGAAATGGTCAGCAAGGATATTGGCAACCTACAGAAACTGGACCCCTCTCAGTTTAGCTTTATTAAGAAAAGATCTTGCGTATTCAAACTGGTAGGCATCTTTGAGAGGGTCAACAAGAGTATGGATGAGGGGTAAATGGTTTATGCAACCTACCTTGACCTGGCTAATGTGTTTACCCCGCCCCACCCCCAGGTATTGACAAACTCCCAGAACTAGGCATAAACCCTTACATAAGTTGCTCCTGCTGGATTGTTCGGATGGCTCAATAGATAGCACCCAAGAGCTTAGGATCACATTTGTGTAGCAATGCTGAGATATATATGTTTGTGTTTGTGTGTATATATACAGATATATGAGCTTCTCTGTGTGTGTGTGTGTGTGTGTGTGTGTGTGTGTGTGTGTGTGTGTGTGTGTGTGTGTGTGTGTATATATATGGGTCTAGGACTATTCACTGAAAGTCAAATGACTGTGCACAAACCACTGAAAGCTCAATTTACTGAAAACACAATTCACTGAAACACATTTCACTGAAAGTTTTATATGACGTTTCCCCACTGTTGTGTAACCCTGGAGTTAGTATATATAGTAAACGAGGGTGTGGGAGCATAGCCCCCCACATATTTTGGATATATATTAAGTTCAGAAAAGAGTAATTTATTGGAATTGCAAGTATCCATGCAAAAAATAGTTCAAAATATTTAAAATAGGTAGGGGGCTATGCCCCCACACCCGCCTTACTATATATACTAATTCCAGGGTCGAACAACAGTGGGGAAAAGGCCATATATAACTTTCAGTGAAATGTGTTTCAGTGAATTGAGCTTTCAGTGAATTGTGCACAATGAAATGTGTTTCAGTGAAATGTGCTTTCAGTGAATAGCCTTAGACCCGTGTGTGTGTGTGTGTGTGTGTGTGTATATATATATATATGTATATATATATATATATATATATATATATATATATATATATATATATATATATACACACACACACATGCGCACACACACACACACACACACACACACACACACACACACACACACACACACACACACATATATATATATATATATATATATATATGTATATAGAAATGAGTGTCTGTATGTATATTTATATATATATATATATATTGTGTGTGTGTGTGTGTGTGTGTGTATATATATATATATATATATATATATATATATATATATATATATAAAAAACACTGATACTGGAGAACCAAAGGGATGAGGGAGTAATTGTAATGCCATCTTCCTGAATTTGTACAATTTTGGACTTTTAATATAACATTTGAAAGGTATGGGAGGAGAAGTCTCCACAAAGGGTCAAAAAGTAGTGTGTAACTTATTGAAAAAGTACACTTATGAGCAAAGAAGTCATCTGTTTCTACACTTTTTCCTGCTGCTGTCATGTGTGTTTCAGTCAGGTAGGTTAATTGGGTTTAGACTGACCCATGCATTAATGAGAAAACCTCACCTGTGACAATTTCAGTAAGACACTGCTAACAGGAGATGTCTATCTAGCCCGTTGTTTGCTCTGTGACTGAGTAGGAGGTAATCAGAGAGGCAGGATAACAAAATCAAAGAGTAAAACTTAGGGCAGACAGGTGAAGAACCATACCTTGATGTTAACACATTTTACACTGGTAAACAGTAATTTGCTGTCAGTGACTAATGCAAGCAACCATCCCTTCTAACTGTCCATGACTTTCAGAAATGTCTTTAAATTCCCTTAAATATTTCCTTAGGCCACCATAAAGTTTGCATTATTTGGTGGAACAGTTGTGGTTATATATAGGAAGGTATAGCCCAGATGAGAATAAATGATTGCCAGTGTACAAGAGTAAAGAGGGCATCCATACATGTAGGCAGTAGAGAGGCAGTATCTTCTGTCACTCTACATAAAAGTGCTGGAGAGGGTGATTGATAAATGGTTATTCAGAGTAGTAGAAAGCAAGATGGGAGATGACAGATTGGATTTAGATTAAGATACATAACAACTGACCTAATGTTTGCAGTGAGAATGATAGTGGAGAACAGAATAAACCATATCAGCATCTCCCATGGAAACTAATTTGGGCAGTCCTGAGATGATCTGAAGTCCCGGAAACATCAGTAGAATTAGTGCAGGGCATGTACATGGACCCAATGATACACGTATGAGCAGTATTCGGACTTGCAGAGGAGTTCCCAGTGGGAGTGGGTGTGCTTCACGGTTCATTTCTGAGCCCACTGCTGCTCCTACTGGTGATGGACAATGTTAATAAACAGGTTGGACGGGACAGATCACCAAAGCTGTTGTATGCAGATGTTGTGGCATTACAAGCAGACTCTGAAAAGGCACTTCAGCAAATAACAGGGAAATTGAATGCAAAAATGAAGGCTCTTTGGATGAAAATAAGTACAAACAAGACAGTTGTAATGGCAGGAAATGGTGGAAATCAGAACAAGATGAAAATTAAACTAAGGGAAAATCTTTAAACAGGTTAACATCTTCAAGTATCTTGGATGGGTGGTTGAGGAGAATGGCAATCCAAATAAGAAGGTGAAAACTAGACCGAGAAGGCTGCAGCCAACTGGCACAGTGTGTCAAGGGATGTGTATGATAGAAAAATGCCAAAGAAGCTGAAAAGTAAGGTGTATAAACAGTGATGTAACCAGGTATGGTATGGAAGCCTGAGCAGTATAGGCAGTAGTTAAGGAAGCTAGTGGTGGAGATGAAGCCTGAGATGGATGACAAGTTAAACTGAGGTCCCATCTTCTTGAGTTGGTGGTAACTCAGGTGGATGTAAAAAGATTCCACAACTACTATCAAAAAGAGCAGGGGATGTTCCCCGATGCCCTGGTCATATTTTCCATAGTGGTATGAATACTGCCTTGTGTCTCCACTGAAGACAAACCTCCAGCCTTGTGGGACTAATCTGGTCTGCAAGGGATAAATAAATAGATAACTAAATGTACACATATATACTAACTCGGAACATCTGCAAAATGCTGCCACCTTTGTATCGCTTTGTGCCATGACAGAAAGCTGACATGAATGGATTCAGACCCTGGAATGTAGTACTGCAAATAATGATCTTTAATACACATCTATATCATGTTTCATGAAAGAAACTGTATTCAGAACCTAAACCATTGAGAAAAAGATAGCGATCTCTCAACACATTGAAATAGGTATTAAAACAAAAGAACCATGTGCATCTGGTGTGTGGAATTTATACCTTCATCCCCCCCAGCTGTAAATATACTAACTCTGTGATTACACAACAGTGAGGGTAAGGAGAAACTGCCTTAACCCCTCTGTTTGTGAATCACCCTATACATTGAAATGTTCATTAATAAAGAAGATAGTGTTTTTATAAGAAGATAAGCTCCTCGTACCCCCGCAATTCTAAATATACTACATCCACTTTTCTGGGATCTCACTCTAACATGTATAAACTGATTTCAATAAAAAAGGATTTAACAGAACATGGCAACTTATTCCTTTATAGTTAATGTGAAAAATGAGCAGACTGAATGGTACCACTTAATATTACTAATAAAATGGGTTTAATCTAGGAACTGCATGCGTTTTCTAACAGTTGCTGTTGTATACTTTGTGTCATTGTCTACTGTGATTTTTTTTTTTTTTTTTTTTTTTTTTTTTTTTTTTTTAAGTTTCCCATTTCACTTTTGAATGTAAGACATTTGAGACTGTGTACTTTTTGCTCCATAGTTTAAGAGTTGCCATTTTTGACATCACACCTCCTTTATTCATATCTAGCAGCACCCATCTACTTATAATATTTGTGTGAACTGTCAGACCTCTGCAATTAATCAACCTGTTCATTTCCAGCCATTTGTGAAGGCCATCAGCTATCAGGAGTTTTCTTGTTAAGGTATTACCCCACCCACTGGAGGCTGATGTAAATACCCACATCATTGCAAGAGTTTACTTGCCTACCCCTTGCACATATGTGCTCTTACTCAGGTACAGCATGGTAGGCTAAGCCCGTGTCTGTAGTTATAGATGTTTCTTCTGCAGACCCCCCCTGCTTGCATGTAGTAAGATAGAATATGGTTCAGTAGTACCTTACCCCAAGGAAAGCAAGCTGACATTTGCTGCTCTCTCCTACCCTGTGCCGTCTCGAGTAATATACATTGTAGAAGAAATATATAAAACATTATCGGAGTCATACTATGTAAAGACTTCTTAAACAGAAAATCAAAGGAATTCTGGATGCATAGCACAGAAGCTTAAGGCTTTGTGTTGTTAATGAGCGTTATCCAGGTGAAGTGGTTGAGATTGTCACTTGCTCTTCTTGCACAGTATGTGCTTCTGTGTGTGAATGTGTGTGCGTGTGTGTTGCCGTGAATGTTTTAATGTGCATGAGTTTGTGTGTTTCTGTATACATGGCCAAACCATGAATTGGGGCACTTTATCACATGGATCTTATCTTTTCACTAAAAAAGGAAGTAAGGAGTTCTAAGCCTGTATCGAACTGACCAGGCTGTCATAGGAGAACTTCAGCAAGAACAGGATGAGAAAATTTGACATCAAAGAAAATATAGTGGTATATTTAAATGAAGCAGAAGGCATGATATAACATACAAGTTATAACAAGGCTGAAGAACACAGGTGAGGAAAAGGGGTGGTGGAGATCCTGACAAGAAGTATTCCCAAGAGCAATGCCTTCCCACTATTCCTTTTTTGATCTAAAACACTTAGTGTAGTAGCTGGAACACGGTGCTTGAAGGATGCATTGAGTATATAAGGCTAAGGACCTGACACAGCAATTTTATTTCACACATTATGCTACAAGCTGTGCATCACAGTTTAAATACAACTAGGATAAAGAAGGTTTTAGTGGGGGCATAAGTTTGTAAACTCAGCTGTGTATGCTTAAATATAACTTAAGCTGTAGGCAACAGTTGAAGGACAGCAGTACTTTTATGTTCTGAAATCTTTGTGATGACAAATTCTGTGGGAAATACACTCGGGTCATAAGCTGTTGACCAAGTGATAAAATCATACTTCTGTCAGTTTGCATATACTAACTTTATATCACAGGTTGTCAGTGCATATTTAGAAACAACACAAGTTTGAATAAACTGCACAATAATGACTAGAGTGGTACACATAGTCATCATTTAGTTTTCTGGGTAAGAAAGTGAAACTGTAAGTTCTGAAACCACCATTAATGTTGCACTTATTTTTTTCCAAGCAGCTCTTTATTAAGTTGTATCACTGGACTGTCTGGAAGAAATTTGCGTCGTCTGACTAGAGTCTTCACCTTGATATGCTGCTTGAGCATGTATAATGCAAGAAGAATGAATGATGTACCTTGTAATGTATTCTGATGAGTTCATGATTAGTAAATTATGATTCACAAATTATTTCATTTGAAATAAATGTATACTATATTCAGGAGGAATCAAGTGTATTAGTTTTAATTTGTTTGTTTTTCAAAGATGCTGACATTAAAGTGCTCAGCAAGAGAATAATTCATGGCACTTATTAACACAAAGCACACTCAGGGCTCATTTAATCATAAGGAATGCAGTAATTCACTAGACATATAATATTACATAGCATGTCAACAATGATAGCATGCAAGATTTCTGAGGTTGTTTGGTTTGGTTTACTTGGTATTTTAATAAGCTGTTTATAAGATAGTTCTCTGTCACACACTTGCACAAAAATGCATGCAAACGTGTTACAGAATCTAAGATTTCAGTAAACATATGTGTGTGTCCAAATATGTTTTTTTAATATGGGCAAGGACACTAAATTGACGGGTCACATTATATTATATAGGCACAGACAAAGTTCATAATAAGAAGAGTTTTTTTTACTTAATCTTTCTACATACAGCTGTGAACAAATGATTAAAGAATATAAATGCAGAATATGGATTTGCTCAAACAGCTTAGAAGCAGAAAAAAATGAGTTGTACAATTACTGACAGCTACTTGAGGTGACATATAATAAACACAGGGTTTATCTAGTTTCTGCAAGCATACACAAACTGCAAAGTATGTTAAACCATGGCAACATTGTCATTATGCAGTTAAGAACTGCAGAATTGCTGAACTTCATGCTTGTATGATTTATTTCAGTGAAATAGAAAACAAGCAAATCTATTTTGCCTTAAATTAGTGTGATGTAAAACACTGAGACATTATTAAAGCAGCATTTAAGATGCTCTCAAAAGAAGTATGAGATAGTGACTCGTAAGAAATAAAGTGACTAAAACTGTTAACAATCTGGCAATACTGGTTACAAATGGACCTGCAGCTTTGACTGAGTTTATTACATGTTAAGGGTTAGTTGCAGTGGGATTAGGATTTCACCAGTCATTTGGTCCTGCTAGTCTGTGCAAGATACTCATGAAACATGTCTAGAAGTACCTCGATAATGCATGTGCATCAGCATACGCCCCGTACGGAACTCAGAACATGACTAAGTACCGTACTGAAAAGATGCACCACCAGATGGCGACGGATACAGCAGAGTCACAGCTTATTATATAACTCTCAAGGCCTTGACATTACGAGGGACAATTAGAGTCCAGTACAAAACATATAGGGCTTTAGTTAAGATTTCTTTTTCATGGAAAACCACTGTTGTCCTTAATTAGAAAGTTAAGGGATAAAAAACTTAAATATAGTTGTGCACAACTGTGTGGTTAGAACAAAGCAAGGAACATATTTGGTAAAACATGTTTTCTTCTATGAAAAAATGCTTTCTTACTATCAAATAAAAGAGAGTAGTTGATCATCAAAATGTGTGTTGAGAGACAAGATTTTATTGAAGCCTCTACCTCAGTAAGCCCATTCTGCTGAAAAATACTATTTTTTTATGAGGAAGTACAATTTGAAGGCTAAGTAACTTGGACAGTGAAGTGTGAATAATTAACCTATTTAGATTTTTAAAAAGGCACTTCACATAGTATTCAGCAAAAGGATAGCGAGCATATTAATATGTCAAGGATATCTACAGAGTCTAAATGGATGTATTCTTAAAAAAATAAATAAAAACGAGTACATAGTTTGAAGACACAAGGTGGAAGGCTAAGGCTCAGGAGAAATATGGCAGAGTAATTTTAAAATAGAAAAAATATCGGCAGAGTAACTTTATGAAGGGAAATGTAACAGAGTCATTTTTCAAGATCAGTGGTGGATGAATGGAAGAGACTTTTTGTAAGAATTGGTAACATTAACATAGTTGCAGACATTTTAATTTAAAGGACAGACAGATAAATGGCAGTTATTTTTTCTGGAAATTATATTTTTATTCTAAGACAAAAATACAACCATTTTCAAATGAACCAGTTCAAACAATTCGCCACATTTCGAGTAAAGCAGCAAACATATATAGTAAACATTATCTGAGCAAAATGTAATGACAGCATTATGTTCATCAGGGTGCTTATAGTACATACAAAGAACTGCAAAACAGAAGTTCAGTGATGTATTATCAATGTTCTTGTCGTATAGACAAATTGATGTCAACTCCCTTGATGCGATTCTAAATCTGTCTGGATGATAAATTTGGATAGGTTGTTCTAAGAATCATTGTAATACAGTATAAATGTCAAAAAGGCCTTGAGCTTGTTCATCAAACCTATGACTCAATGAACCTATCATAGGCTTAATGAAGTTTCCAGTTCATGGCTTTTTCTTGAATTTGGATGACAGGTTATAGGTGCCTTGATATCTTTTGATGTAAGAAGAATTTTGACAGAAATATAATATATGGTTGTCAAACAAAAGGCAATTTTAAGATGAATGGAAGCAGCAAAAAAAATCCGTTTAAGTAAGCGCTGTGGTTACTCAGAAAGTGGTGATTCACAGTGGTGAGCCCTAAGTTACTGGCAACTTTGTAACTGTGTCCATGCCATTCAGTCAGTGGATTGTATCCTTTGTCACTTAATAATCCCTCTGGGCACACAGCTAAATTGGTAATTTCATTTTGGCAGCCCACTGTTTGAAAGATAAACATCTAGTAAACCTGTGGGGTTTAACATTCAAAACATATGGACCTAAATTATATTTTAAAGGCTATATTACCTGGACATCTTTAAACCATGTGTACCTATCAGAACTCTGCCATTTGTTTTTAAGTTGCCCTTCGTGTTTCATCACAGCAGGCAAAAAAATGCTGTTTTCTTACAAAAATCTCAAAACAGGATTCTTAGTATGTATTCATCGGTTTATATAAGCAAAGGTATACTTCCTTCCTTTTTGGACAAGTAGCACCCAATATGATCAATATTAGAAACTGAGCTCTACTGGAATTTAGCTTTACATTTCAAGATTTTAGTAATTTACACTCCATCACAATTCCAGAACTCAACATTATATTTCAATTATTAATGATCAACTCATCACAAATTATTGAAAAACTGCAAGACTTAAGAGTTGTATAAATACATTCTATGTTACCTGCTTAGAGGTTAAAGTATGTATTGTAGACCCAAATTCTAGGCACATGAAATTAATCAGTAGTAGAAGATATAAGGTGTAAGGGTCTAGATTTTGAATTCTGCGTCACTGCCACCATTTATGTGATGGACAGAAGTTAAGGGCCCTGAACCTCTGTCACCCAAATACAATTGGAAAGGGTGATTCACCTTATGACTTTACACCACATGAATACTACTGCATCATGTTGTTTTGTATTCACTATTTGTTTTTATTCCTTCTGACCCAGTGAAGCTTCAGTTTCTTTACCATGGCTTCTACTCCCAGTCTACCCTGGGTATCTCAGTTTCTCCTCACCAGCTGACACAGACATAACGTTTTACCAGATGGTCCTCTAACTCCTCAGAAAGTCAACCTCTGTAGTTGCTTAACTGTAGCATTAGACAGTGAGGGACCTGACAGTCATGGACTCAGAACCAGGAACCATACAGATGGCAGTCAGTCAGCATCGTTAATAATGGGAGAAGCTAGTGCAGTGACATCATGGCATTTTTGCAACCTCACATAATCTGAGCTGATGATCTGTGAGGCCTCTGGTTTCCACCAGAGGGTGCACAGGTATTTGGGTTCCCAAAGCCATCCCCCCAAGATAGGAGAGAGATGGTCATCCGCTGCTTCATCCTGTTTTGTCAGCCATGCCAGTTAGCAGCCCAAAAATAGATCTGATCTCATCTGTGCCAACAGGCTAGCTACCATTATTTGAGGTTATGACAATACCTGCCACACCCAAATAAGCTTTGTACTATTGAGCTTCAGAACAGAGTTAAAATAATTGGTTCTCCCAGATTTCAATTAATTCAATTTGAGGCCAGTGCATTCTGGTGCAGTCTTTCAAACAGCATCAGAGACGTAACCAACACACACAACACACACACACACACACACACACACACACACACACACGCGTAGCATTTCTCAGATGATGGACAAATACCTCACAAATACTAGCACCATTTCAAAAAACATTACCCTTTTTATGTGTTCCTAATAATTTCTGCCACATGCCAGACCAATTCTGCCTCAAAGGTCTCAGTTGCTGAACACCCTTCCAATGAGTACACCACTTTATGACATTTTAGGGACTACTGCCAAAGAGTCAATGTCCCAAAAGGGTGGATGCTAACAGTTACATTAGTGATGTAAGGATAATACCCTTATAAGCTAATAAATTAAGACCCAGGCTATGAGGTTTCATATATGAGAAAAATGAAAAACGCTTGACTCATTACACCTATGTGGTCTGGAATGTCAAATCACTAACAGTTTACACACATCTTATATTCCATAGTATTTTCTGAAAAATAAACTTAAAAAGTATAAGAAAAACAAATGTAAATATTTTATGAACAAAAAAGTTATTACAACTGTACAAATAGCAATGTAATCTGTAAGAAGTATTCTTTCTAGTGATAATAGACCATTCATAGTCTTTTCCCTAAATACTTTAATATAGTATAATGCACACAAACCCCAAATTATATTTTTTCTAAACGTTTACAAATTTTCATCTCTTGAAAAATTATACAACCCAGATATATATTATTAGAATGTTTTTGTTAAACAGACATAAGCTTTCACATGACAACAAGAAATTATTCTATTCTATAAATTCTATAAAATTCTTTTCTATAAAAAAATCTATTAGTATATTTGCAGAAACATGAAAAATATATTTAATGGTATAATAAGCAATACAAATAATACTTGATATCTGTCAAGATATGCAACTTGCACTTCAGATATTAAAGACATCATCTAATGTTTTACCTAATATCATGCATCAGTTTGTAAGTCACTTGGTTTTGAAGTATTTAAATACATATGGAAATATTGCATATTTTCATACTTTTGAACAAGCTAGCAATACTTCCAGTATAGTAATATATAAACCAGCATTTTCTGTGAATTGTCTTGTCTGCCACAGTGATGTTTCATACCATACACCTCAATAAAATGTAGATCTCTCAGTTATGAAAATATGAACATAAATATGAATAATAAGTGGCAAACAAAGATTAATTTATCAACTGTAGGACATTCTAGATTAACAATCTCAGTGTCATTTTTCTAATAACTATTTGTTTTTTGTAATAGTGCCAATTATTTGCTGGTAAGTCATTTAGTTAAAGAAGCCAGACCCAAAACAAAATTATGGATGCCATAAGGAGTGTATGAACTGGAAGTATAAATAGGGCATTAATAGGCTTGAGTGAGTTAAGAAAAATCCAGTTCAGTATATTGAGCCATTAACTGATTTCACATGGAAAATTTTTATATATATATATATATATATATATATATATATATATATATATATATATATATTGAACAGGTAGATGGCAGCAGAATAACTCTAACTGAATCTAAATAGCTTTGTTCCTACTGCTTTCCAGAAAATGCGTTGTCCTAATACTACTAAATCACTAAACATATTAAGTAACTGCAGATGGCACACAGGTTGATGACCTATGTTTTAGCTTACTGTCTCTGGGAAAAACTGTCCTGAGAATTCAGATGGAACCTTAGCATTCATGTTTAGGGCTATGGCATCGATGCACTGTTTCCATTATGTGCTACCATTGTATTCAGGGACGCATTAACTGCAGTGAGGAAATACTTCATTTTCAACTAAATTTCCTGTCTCTGAATTGCCATTAACCACTGCTAATGCTAAACAGCACTTTTTTGTGTTAGTTAACACTGGCATCCAATGCATTGCGTTAGCACAGGTACTCCTCATTCACTCTCTCGAACACATAATAAAAAACACACGTGCATACACATACAACACAACACATACTCCATAACTGCCCCTGTGTTGTCAGAATTTCATCAATGTCACCTTTTTGTTTCTGCCCTGGTACATCATGGACAATTACAGTCAGTCATTAGAGTTTCACATTTGATATCATTCAATTAATGCTGTTACTCTAATGGGCGTCTAATTTTGTAAGAGGAATAATTAAAATTTGTTCCTGTGTCTTTGTCTCACCATTAAGTCTGACTTTATCTAGATTTCTTGTGCTACGAAGTTTAGAAATATGCTTTATGTTCCTTGTCTCTCTCCCTCTTGGGTTCATAGGTTGATACTAGGCTATCTGCCCTAAGGCATTTATAAGCCTAGCCAGAGTGTGTTTGGCTTTCGCCACCCTTTTAGATTTGTTGACTGTGCCTCTGTATAGTAGGTCACAGAAGATAGCCCTTTTAAGGTTAGTTTACTGTGCCTCTGTCTAGCAGGGACACAGAAGAGATACCAGGGTTAAACTTATGATCTCCCATCCACTCATCAAGATTTCTCTTGAAGAGGGTCAGTGAAGGGCTTTGCATAACATGGATTGGGATTTTGTTCCAGAGTGAGGGGAGCCTCAGGGATATGAATCTGTCCCTCCAGCATGTCCTATTTATTTCTGTGCTGAGGTTTAAGTCCCTGGAGCATGTAGCTCTAAGGGATTTGGATTTCCTGAGGTGGAGCATGTCCATTAATTCTGGTTTGGATATGGCTTTATACGTCAGGCATAGATCGCCTTTGAGTAGGCAGTAAGAAACTGAGTAGAGCTGGAGTTTCTTTAGCTGAACTGCATAGGGCATCTGTTTGAGTCCCTTGATCCTCTTGGTGAGGTACTTTTGGGGTCTCTCCAGTTGCTGCAGGTGTCGGGTAAGGTACATCCCAAATGGGGCATTGTATTCAATTATGGGCCTGATAAGTGATGAGTAGAGGGGCACAATGACCTCTCTTGATCTAGATGTGAACTCTTTTGTGATAAGGTGGGCTATATAGAAGGTCTTTCTAACCACTTTGGCAATGTGATTGTCAAAGGAGAGATTATTATCTACTTGGGTCCCCAAATCCCTAATTAGTTCTTCCGTACCTAATGGATTACCACCTATGTGGTAATTTGTGGGCACTTTGTTTTTCCCAAAGGAGATGACTATGCACTTTTTGTCATTTAGCTGTAGGCCATGGCTCTGGCACCAGTTATCCGTCTCTGTGAGACCCTATTGGAGGATGCTTGTGTCAGCCAGAGAGTCGATTATGGCACCCAGTTTGAAGTCATCTGCGAACTTGGTCAGCCATAGTCCTCCCGTGTTAGCCTGTACCTCAGAGAAGTATATACACCAAACAAGAGAGGTCCCAGGACTGAGCCTTGTGGGATGCCACTTGTAACTGGTTTAGAGTCTGGCATGGCACCTGCAATTCTGACCATGTGGGTTCTGTCCCTGAGCCAGTTTGCAACCCATCTTGTGACATAGGGGTTGATATTTAAGCTGGTGAGCTTATTTATGATGCCTGAGTGGGGTATTGTGTCGAAGACTTTTGCAAGGTCTAGGTAGGCCGTGTGGACTACCTTCCCTTCATCTATGGCCTTGGTAAATGTTTCACAGAAGTCGACCAGGTTCAAGAGGCAAGATCTGCCCTTAAAGACAAATTGGGTAGGATCCAGTGTCTGGAGGCTCCCAATGTCTTTGTTTATGAGTTCCATTATTATTCGCTCCATAGCTTTGCAGACCAGACTAGTCAGGCTTATAGGGCGATCATTTCTGGGGTCCGTTGTGGCACCACCTTTGTGGAGCGGGACCACTGTTGCTGTACGCCATTCCTTGGATACATATACTGTAGTAAGACTGAGATTGAACAGTGGCTTTATGTGAAGGTTCAGTTCTTCTTGGAGCTCATGTAAGATGCAGCCCGGAACACCGTCCGGTCCCATTGATGCTGTGTTTTTTGCTTTGGAGAGGGCAGCTCTCACCTGTGCATCTGTGATATTAGGGAGGCTACATTCTGTTGGGATAGACATTTGCTCTTTTGGGGGGAAGGGGGGAGAAGTTTGCACTGAACCTGTCTGCCAGGATGTTGGCAATGTCTCTGGGATCAGTGTATTTTTTGTTGTTTTGCACTAACTCAGAGCATATCTGGGAGTTGCCACCCAGATTCCTGACATAACTAAAGAAGGCCTTGTGATTATCTTTAGCATCTTGTGCAATTTTTCTTTCGAAGCTGGCCTTTGATGATTTTATGATGGATCGTAGTTTCTTGCTAGTACTGATCAGAGATGCCTTCCCTTTTTGGGATTTTGCTCTATCATGTAGTAGCTTTCTCCTTCTGTTGTATAGCTTATTTATGGTCGGGGTCCACCAGACAGGTCTCCTGCCTTTGGAGGAGTGAGTCTTGGTTTTATTTGGGATAGCACGATCCATGCATTCCTGTAGGTGTCCATAGAATGCATTTGTTAAGGATTCTGGGGTTTGGGCAGTATTTTCCACTAGCCTGGGGGCTTTGAAGGATTCCACCTCGGTTTTGAGAAGTGTGAAATTTGCTTTTGAGAAATTCTTCACCGTGGTTTCCTTGGCTGGGGGTGGGGACAGGATATGTCCAGTGAGATTAATTTATGTTCTGATCTTACCAGTGAGGGGCATACCTCTGGTGTGGAACATAGAGTCCCCATGTTGGTGATGACCAGGTCCAATATGTTTTCCCCTCTTGTGGGAGTGGTGACCAGTTGTTCCATAGCATTTGAGTTTATAAATTCTAGGAACCGTTGGGCGAGGGTGTTGGGGCTTGAGTAGTTTTCCCAGTCAATGTTTGGGTAGTTGAAGTCACCCAATATTATTGTGTTTGGAGAGACCTTCATATTCTCCAGTGTTCTCAGGAAAGCCGAGTGGGGTTCCTGAGTTTGGGAGGGTGGTCTGTAGCAGGCTACAAACTGAAAGGCAGTTTTGGCCACTGTTAGTTGCACATGGATGGTCTCCGATGCCTCGTGCAGTGCCACTAACCTGGAGGTGTGGGTATCATTAATGAATATGGATACTCTCCCTCCTTTTGTGGTTCAGTCCAAGTTTTGGGGCCGAAAAGCATGATATGAGGTATAATCTGGTAGTGCTGGGGTGCTCTCTGGAGCCTTGAACCAGGTTTCTGTTACTGCACAGATATTGATCTTCTCCATATTGAGGAGAGCCTCGAGTGCGTGTATCTTGAGGTTTAGACTTCTGGCGTTGAGCAGCATGACCCTTAGTATTTTTTTCCTTGTGTTGTCTATGGAGGTGAGTTTGTCTTTTGAGCCTTGCTTAAAAAAGGCACTATGGGGGTGGCAAGAGCCTTAGCCAGTATTCAAAAGCCCAGGGGTGACAGGTGCAAGCCGTCCCTAGCGAAGCATCGTGGCTTGTCGAGCATGTCATCCCAGGCTGACATGCATTGGATCCCCTTTGAATGACACCAATACTTAAGCCAATTGTTGAAATTGATCATCTTGTCTTCATATTGTGGCATCATTCTTGGTGAGGGCAAGATGCTACTCAAGGTCAGGGTCATACCGGCCTGGGCTACGTGGTCAGAGAGTTCCTCTATGTCTCTTTTCATGTAGTCCAGGGAGGTACATCTCAGGTTATTCACACCAGCATGGGCAATGACGGAGTCATATTTGTACTTGCTTTGGAGTGCTTGTGTTATGTGGCGGATCCTGGCACCCGACATGCAGCTTACAGTAACCTTCTCCTTGTTCAATCTGGTGAGTGGGACGTCAGTGTGTCTGACAGAGTCACCTATTGCAAGTGTATTAGGTGTGTTGTTTGGCCTTAAGGGCTGTCACTGTGTGGCACACTGACTTTGTGAACTATGTGGTACGTGGGTATTATTGTGGGGTAGCGGTTGCTTGGATGTCTGCTTTGGTGGTCTCTGCTGCTTTGGCAGATTTTTATTTAGAGCCTCCGAGTATGTTTTTGTGTGTTTGTGTTTGGTTTGCTGATGCGATAGGTCTATGTGAGACTGCATTTGTGGTGTGTGTGGTTACCTTCTCCTCCTGACTGACTGAGCCATTACTGGGTTGAGAGAGCTCAGCCATCAGTTTGGCTATATAGTTGCATGTCTCACATATATTTGAGCTTGTTGGGAGGAGGAGAGGGTGATCTGTGTACATAAAGCTGTTGTAACATTGCCTCAAGATTCCCAGATTCACCAGCTGGACTGGAGAGTAAACCCGAAACTGACTTTTGGACATGCCAGAATAGTATAAGGGACTGCTTTTTGACTGATCAGAAAGGACCAATAGGGAGCCAAGTATCTATAATGAGTATAAGAGGGTTTAGTGCTTTAGTTTATTAGTGTTAACATATAAGATTACTTATAAGAGCAAGTGCAGAGCTTTAGAATGAAAATAGAGTGCTTACTTTGAGATTTAGAACAGTTCTAAGGGAAAAAAGTGAAGAGCAGACTTTGTGGAGCCGGGAATACTTTAAATCTGTTTAAGCGGCGCTGCCCGATGCTGTGCTATGCACAAAACCGCGCAAATGCGGGTTTTATAGCAGGGAAACTGAACGTGATAGGAATTGACCCAAAATGACCAATAAGCTACTAGTTTCTGGGCTGAGACCATTCCTCCAGGGACAGATAGGCTGCTCAAAGCTCCCCACTCTCACTGGTGAACAGAGAAGCTTCCTCCTATCCAAGTAAGGATATGGGCAACACAGGAACCTATACCACAGTCCGGAATTCAGCAAAGCCTGAAATCTGGACTAATCTAGTTCAGTAAGGCAGGAAAAAGAATATTTTTTTGGGGTTTTTTTTGTTTTTTTACAGAGAATAACAGAAAATCACACAGAAAACACTGTAAATGCTATAAACAGGCTAGCGCACTTGAGTGTGTAGCCTACAACAATTAAACAATTAAAAAATGACTTTTTTGAAAGTGCAACTGTAAAAGCAGGTAAGGCAATGCAATTTTAAACTTTTCAAACACAGATCAGTTAGATACTCGCTTTTTAGGTGGGAAAATGCAGTCGGAGCAGAAAGCAAAGAAAAAAATACTTAAATCTGTTGAAAGGCTCTCTTAGGTCTCTCTGTTGCCCGTGTCACTCTGCAGGACACCATGAGGAGCTGTGCTGAGTTGTAAACTGTTGCAGGCAGTGCATAATGTCTGAGATACTATTCTTATGTTAAGAAAACCTTGCTGCACCAACTTAGCAGTTTGCACAGTACTGATGTTTCCTTTGGAGAGGCTGAAGGGCTTGACTCCTCCTACTTCCTTTGCTATATACTTTTTCCCCTTATGTCTTATTTGTTATTTACAACACATCCTTGTCGCTAGTGATGGCACAGAGGATTAATATTATTTGTGGAAAGTGGGAGGGTATGGGGTTGGAACCCGTTTTGTTGCCTTTAAAGCACACTGTTTATGGTATCCTTGGTGTCTAGTGGTTTGGTTTCCTTCTCCAGTTTTCTTTTTTTATAAATTGTGTTCCTTTAAGGATTGCTATACAGAGTATCTCTGGTGTCTAATATTCCCCTGACCTGTATTATGTGTGAGCACCACTAAGGCATGAATCATTGGTGCTGAGTGTTACCCCATTTTATATCTTCAAGGTTATCTCTGGAGTCTTGTTGTCCCCTCTATTACCACTGGATTTAAGAGCTGTTAATGCACAAGATGAATGAATTATTCCCTGCTGACTACTGGTTCCCCTGCCCGTAAGTGCCATTAAGGCACTATGTTCTAATGTTATCCCTTAGTGTTCCCCTGACCCAGTGTTACAGGCTTTGCTCATTAGTCAAGGGATATGTGGAGGTATGACTGCTACCTCAACCCACACATACATAGACACAGATAAACATCCTTACCCTATTATACTGTCTGACACACTTACCCATTCATCCATGCACTGACACTCTCAGACACACACACATACACCTAACCTATCCCCTCTCACTACCCCAATAACTGTGACCTCCCAGGTAGACTACTCACATATATACTCATACATGCAGCCCCTCACATATTCACATGCATACATATCCTAATACTACCTGACCACGAAACACTGTAGCATAGTCCAGATACAGATTTGCTGTTTGTAGTGGCTGTTCACTCTCAGCATGTTTTTCAGGCCATCTTGGAATTGGATGGGGTGTTTCTGCACTCTAGTGAGAGGATTGTACTGATTGGGAACTTGTCTGGTGAAGGGTGGTTGGGCTAGGGTTGGAGTAAACATCCTCAGTGGTCCTTCTGACCATTTTTAAAGTTTTTTTTTAAGTTTTTAGCTTCTGGTATTTAAGCCCTGCATTTGAGCAGATGTCTGCTTGTTTGCCCATTACATAGCATCCTGCACTGCTGCGCAGTTGTGTGCCATGGCCGGACACATTAATTCAACAGTTTTCTCTTAGTTATAGCTGCAGCACATTAGTGTAGCCATCATCTTTAGTACTTTCCCAGTCAAAAATACTGCTAGTGAGCTGAAACCCATTAAACTACCAACAAAAGAAACTCGGGTAGAAATATCCATCCACTGAGCTCCTCCTTGATCATTCCTGAAAAGCCACCCTTAGTGACAACAGTCTTCCACCTAACATTATGGACAGCTGGACTACCTTTTTTTCTCCTGCCAACCTTGTTGACTTGGGTCTCTTGAGGCAGTGGAGCAATTGCCTCATGTACACTGACAACCCTCTACTAATAACTCACTCTAGTACAGAGAGTGAGAGAGATGCATCTATACTCTCTCACACTCAAAACAGTAACATGGAAGAGGTTGTAACCCACCCACCACTACACATGCACATAGTACCACTACTCATACACATAGTACGCATCTAACACATAAATCAACATACATGGAGTTTCTCTAAAAAAAAACTACATAGACAACAGAGATCTCCAAAACACAAGACTGCTACAACTAACACAGTTCCCACAGCATCCATGACACATAGCAACACCAGTGTCTTACCTACCAAGCCCATAAGGTGCAACACTCATAAACCAAATATTCTAGTCATTGGAGACTCAATAATGAGACCCACAGATGTCCCACTCACCAGGATGAACAAGGAGAAAGTCACATTCAGCTGTTTGCCTGGTACCAGGATTCATCAGAACATGCATGCACTCAGGTATCTCAGCAACAAGTACCGTTGCGACTCTGTCAAAATTCATACTGGTATGAATGAACTGGATTATATGAAGAGAGACATGACTGAGCTCTCTGAGTATGTGTCCCAGGCAGGTATGTCCTTAGCCTTGAGCAGCATACTACCCTCACCTAGAATGATGCTACAGTATAAACAAACAATGATCTTTTTCAATGATTGGCTTAGTTTTTGGGATCCAGTTCCTGTCAGCCTGGGAAGCCATGGTTGACGAACCTCGCTGCTTTGCTAGAGACTGGTTGCACCTGGCACCTCTAGGCTTTCGGCTGCTGACAAAGGCTGTTGCCTCCCACATACTGCCTTTTTAGCAAGGTCTGAAAAACAAAGTTAATGACATGAAATTTGCCAATCATAACAAAATAAGGGTCATGCTGCTAACCTCTAGGAGCTTAAACCAAACACTACACACACTGGAAGCACTTCTGTCACTGGAAGATGTAGATGTTTGTGCAGTCACAGAAACCTGGTTCAAGGCCTCAGACTGCAAAATGAATGTGTGAGAACCAAAGGAGATGGTGTTTCTATCTGTATTAGAGATAAATTCACCTCCCATCTAGTTTGACTGGACAACTCCATGGAGTTACTCCAAGTTAAGGTTACTATGGGTAAGACTCCTCATTCAAGTCATAGCCAGTTATAGATCCCCCTCCATGGGTCATGATGCGCATGAAGCCAACTTGACTAAACTGGAGACAATCCAAATATTACCGAACACACTGGTTATGGGGGATTTCAATTATCCCACCATCAACTGGGAAACTTATGCTAGCCCTAACTCACTATTGCAAAAGTTCCTTGACTTTAACTCAATTGCCCAGGAGCAAATAGTTCATACCCTGACAAGAGGAACAAACATACTGGATCTGGTCCTCAATAACATGTCAAACAGATGCACTACCACAGCTGTCAGACCCTTATTAGTTAAATCTGAGCACAAATCAGTCACCTTTGAGCTGACACTAACACCAGAACTCACAAAGGTCAAAATCAGACTAAAACCTTACCAAGGCAAACTATACCCTCCTAGGTGAAGGTATAAATGTGTTCCAAACCCCACTCCCAGCTGGAAGTGGTAACTACACCGAAGCTTACACTAAAGCCCTGTACAATCACTTGCATAAGTGTATAGACTCGGCTGTACCAGAAAGAATCAAAGCCAGAAACCAAAGTAAAAACAAGCTGCCATGGTGGACATCAGCATCAACAAGCTTTACAATAAATGCAAAAAGGTGCTGTCCATGAAAACAAAGGACAAAGGTGAGACTCCAACAATGGAAAAGCCCCCCTCCTCAGCCTCAACAGACAAGACAACTTGTCAAATCCTCTAAGGGCTTCTTTGAGAAAAACTTAGCTAGCACAGCCAAGGATAACTATAAGGCCTTTTATAGCTATGTACATGGACCCAAGCATGTGCAGAACTAGTGAACAACAATATTGCAAACTCACTGACTCTCCATAGCAAACCTGCTAGCAGATAGGTTTGGCAAAAATTTCACTCTTCTGTTCCATGAAATCAGCAACAATATCCTAAGTACCCACAAAGTGGTAAGGGATTTGGAATCACAAGCTGACTGCAACCTTAACTTTGACCACCATGTGTAGTAAGGAAAGCTTTCTATGTAGCACACTTCATTAGTAAAGGCCTAACTTTGACCACCATGTGTAGTAAGGAAAGCTTTCTATGTAGCACACTTCATTAGTAAAGGCCTAACTTTGACCACCATGTGTAGTAAGGAAAGCTTTCTATGTAGCACACTTCATTAGTAAAGGCCTAACTTTGACCACCATGTGTAGTAAGGAAAGCTTTCTATGTAGCACACTTCATTAGTAAAGGCCTAACTTTGACCACCATGTGTAGTAAGGAAAGCTTTCTATGTAGCACACTTCATTAGTAAAGGCCTCACCTGGAGAGATAATGAGATTAGAACCCCTTTATACGCGGCACTAATCTGGCCCATAATTGAGTATAACACCCCATTTGGCATGCACCATACAAAGCACCTGCAGCAACTGAAGAGACCTCAGAGGCTTCTAATAAAGAAGATCAAAAGACTCAGAACGTGCCGTACACAGACTGACAAAAATCCCTGTCACTTTACTCTGTATTGTGTAGACTTCTTAGGGGAGACTTATGCCTGGTTTACAGAGCAAGCAGAGCCAAACATAATGAACTTGCTGCATATCTGTAAATGGAACGAGACTATGGACGCCCATTTCAGAGACCTAAATAAGACCTGTGACTTAAATAGGGAATGCTGGAGGGACATATTTATCTCCCAGCAACTGCTGCATCTTTGGACTAGGCTACCTATTCATGTAAAAGAGAGCAACCTCAGTGACATTGCTCAAGAGGAACCTGGATAAGTGAATGGGGCACCCTAAATTCTTACCAGGGAATAGTACCCACAACCCTTCTGGAGATGGACAGTCATTACTAAATGCAATCTTGGGTATTAACTAACATTTCTATT
Organism: Protopterus annectens; assembly: GCF_019279795.1. Taxonomy (NCBI): domain Eukaryota; kingdom Metazoa; phylum Chordata; order Ceratodontiformes; family Protopteridae; genus Protopterus; species Protopterus annectens. Next base: position 406,044,378 of record NC_056750.1, on the reverse strand, counting down.
GTATTACATTGGGATGAAATGGCTAGGCTTGAAATGACCCCTGGGTCGATAGCCTAGTAATCTCCTATGATCCTAAACCTCCTGGTACTTACCTCTTCAATAACGGTTGAACATGACATCTCTGAATCATTTGGCTGCATAAATGCCTTACTGCACGCAGTTTTCCCTCAGAATGCCTCATTAGCATCTAGCATGGCAATGGCGACAGACTACTGCATTGCTGCATGTCTTCCTGAAAAAGCACTATGGTAATCCTGCCTCTTTATTCAAAAAAGTTATTGTAAGGTATATATCTTATGGTAACTATTCAGAATTTGGCTTAATTTTCTCCTCTTTGCAGTGTCTGTAAAATATTTTACTGCTTAGGTTTAAATGGAATTCACCAAATCCATAACCCAGAATAAAGACCCAAGCCAAAGGGTAAAAAGGTCACACAGACAAACTATTCAGCAAAAACTGCAAAGAAAAATGCAGTCAGGGACAGTGTAGTACCTTAAACCTCCTGTAGTTGAGGGTTAGGGGATATATACATACCCCCTTAATGGCATTATGTGTTTCAGCTACATGCCTTCTGTATGTCCATGATGTTTTATTTTTTTAAGTCTTTTTGGGTACATTGAGTCTAATAAAGCCATCATTTAGGAATCAAGATTCAGCTTCCTCAGCAAGTTAGAAGTTTCCCAAATTTAAACAGCAGTCTTAATTTAGCACTCCTAGGATGTTAGTATTTCCAGAATAAGAGAAATGCTGTCTCTCTTTAAACCAAGCTGCTTAAAACACACAGATCTCAATTTTAGCATGCGTTAATGTAGGTTGTGATAGGATTACTGAATGGTTGCAAATGTCACATCTTTAGTAAAATATACAACTCTTGAAAGAAGAGTGGTGTGTTGATTGAGAAAGGAAGGCCAATGAGAATAAACCACCTTTGAGATGAGTACTTTGTTCCCATCAGCACGGTGCTTGGATAATGTTCATTACGTGAAAAGTGAACTGGCATCACTCATAGTTTGTATCTGTCCTCTGTGGTGAGCAGCTTAAGAATGCCACATAATTACTGACTTTATTCATGATGGCATCAAAACATGCATGATACAGGAGAGCTTTATAACTCACTGATTTCTCTTTTGTGAAACCTGCAAACGGAGAGAGGTTGTGCTATCATGAAGGATGTTATATTTGGACAGGATAGAACGTGAAACAGCTTCTTACTGAGCGTATATCCTGTATGATTCTGTTAGTGAAACAGAAACTGAATTGTTAATTTACTGTATTTAAATGGTTGTGCTCTGTAGTTGTCAGCCACGTGTTTGTCTATGTATACAAAACTGAAACAGAGACACGATTATGTGTTTCTGTTTAGACTCAGTTAATACAGACATTAGACTTAGCAAGTGAATGTTTAATGAGAGTCTGCATTATTGAACAGCATCAGCCAATGAAAGTAATACGTTAATTTTCACATCACCCTGTCATACTTTAATCAATCACACACAAATACTGTCTTTCAGCTTTTCCCATAAGAGGTTGCCATAGTGGATCATCGGTCCGCAGATTGATTGGCAGTGGAGTTTTTACGGTGTTGAGTTGCCAGACCGGCGCCCAACCTTCACAGGAGGCGCACACATACGCCACTATTTAGTTAGTTTAGTTTGACTTTAAAACTCTGTTGACCACACAGAGAACATGCAGACTGTGCACAGAAGGAGCTCCAGCCAAGAATTGAACTGGAGAACCTCTTGCTGTGAGACGACAACGCTAGCCGCTGCCCCACCTTGGCCAGCTTTAATCAATAAAGCATTGACATCTTCCTCAGATTTTCTGGTTTTGTTGAAATGCTAAAGCACTATAACGTGGATACCACACTACCACAACTCTCAGAATGATTAATCTGAAAATCGCAGAAACAACTAACAAGCTAAATAATGTGTTAACATCTGTCATTTCTGAAATTGAGCTGTTCTGTCTCCGTTTGCTCTGTATTCTGAAAAACGTGTTCTAAATCAGATATACCTTCCTCAGTAGGGTGTGATGCTCGACAACATGTACTTTTTTCCACTCCAAGGCCCAGATAAATAATGTAGCAGCACCAAAGCTCTAGATTTGTTTATATTTTGAAACTAAACAAATGTTATGCACTGCAGTCTGAATTATCTTGCATTTAAATAATCACATACATCTGATATGGAAACAGAGGTCCTGCTATACAAATACCATTATTTGACTAAACTCATTTAAAGTATTTGGCAAAGACCAGTCTCACAACAACAATAAAATTAATTCAAGCCAAATTTATAGCAGTTTCTAGTGCCAGCCTAAACTGATTTATAGGATCATAGAAGATATAAGGCAACTGGGTTATTTACACCTTGCCAGTATCCACCCTTAGGCCTTACCACCTTTTTCTATCCTACCATCCTGTTTTGTTAATTTCCTAAAGTAGAGTTAAATTTGTAGTCCTCATGTTTATGAAACTATTTCATTTATGTACATAAAGGAGGTCTTGGATCCCTGATGGTCTGAAATGCAAAGCATAGATCACCCTTAAGTAATGAATAGGATACTGAATATAGGGATAGTGCATCCAGCCCCTCTCTCACTAGCTGAGTCCCTTTAAGCCCTTGATCTTTTTAGTTAAGAACCTCTGAGGATTCTCCATTTGTTCAGTATGGCCAATAATATATCTCGGAAGAAGCATTGTATTCTGTGATAGACCTAATTAATGCGGTGTACTATGGGGTAAGGATTTCTTTAGCCTGGATTATATATCTTTGGTCATCAGCTGTGCAGACTATAAGGACTTCTTTACAAACACAGTTGCAACATGGTGGTCAAAGGTGTGGGATTTAGCTACCCATGTTCCCAAGTCTCCTACTATGCCATAGTTAGATCTGTTATAATGTGTTATAAAGCTTTACAAGTGAGATTTTTCAAACTAATGAGTCTGTGGTTTCCCAAGCTGGTTATGGGGCTACCCTTATGAAGTTGCATTACAGTAGCTTGAAGCCAGCCTATGGGACAAAGTTGATGGCTAAGCATAGGTTGAACATATTAAGGACTGTGTTTTCCACCGCCTTTTTAGTATTAGCTGTTAAACATCCAGGTATATTATCCAATTCCACAGAAGATTTTTTGTGCTTTATAGAGTACCTTGAGTAAATGTTCTGTAATGATCATTGGGGGTGGGGATGGGGTTCGGCTATCCTTAGGGATATATGGGCTTATATAGTTGTCTCTGGGTAAAATTAGCACTACATTTGTTAGCTAGTATGTTTTCAATATCCATTGGATTTGAACAGTCAGTGCCATTTTGAATAAGTTCTGAGCAGTATTGAGTGTTATTTTTCTGACATAACTTAGGAAGGATTTGTAATTATCTTTGGCTTCTGATGCTAGTCTTAGGTCATGGGAAATCTTTATTTTCCTGTTGGTATTTTTCAGGTTCTTTGATGGTAATCTTAATTTGTGGGCCTTTAGTTTAGTTGTATTCTCCAAGGATTTCTTGTTTTATTTTTCTTGCATATTTGTTTATGCTTGTGTACCATTAGACTGGCTTGGCCTTGAACTTTCCATTTCATTTAAACCTATTATACAGGTGTGCATAGGATTTGTTTGTATAATTCCTTACCTAGCCAACAACTTGGCCTGTAGTGCTATACTTGAATTTAAAGGCTTCATCACAGAATTTTACAAGATTTGTATTTCTGAAGTCCTTGACATCTAAGGTATTTGCATCTGTAGGTCTGGAGATTTTGACATGAAAGTTACCAATCCGTGACCAGACTTAATCTGAGATGGTGATACCAAGGGATTAGTACATAGAGAATCTATATATGTATGCACTAGGTGAAGACTAATTTACCTCTAGTAGGTTATTTGACAAATTGGTCCAGGGAGTTTTATTGATAAAGTCTAAGAGGCTCTTGTTGGGTCTGTGGCTGTGACACTAGCACAGTATGCTGTGGAGGAGGTCTTGGATTTGAGCCTACATGATAGCTAGTATTGTCTTTTCACTTTTTGACCCATGAAAGACCCAGCCTTATTACCTTCTATTTCTTCACAAAACCAGTGGCTGTTCATACAAGTACCTAAAGTTTCTCAAATTATTAAGCAAGACTTGCAGGAGAGAGAAAGGTTCTTAATGCAATGTATTCCTAGTCTGCAGAATGACTTGGTCAGGATATGTATATAGATTTATGAGATGTTTGACCAAATACAGGTGGTTAAGAAATGTATTATAATCATGTTAATTTAATTAGATTTATTTACTATTATTTTTTTTTGTGCTGGTAGAGTTTTGAACAAACCTTTTTTATATATAGGTATACAGTGTTATTTATGAACTTCTTGTATTGTCGATGATTTTACAAGGGTGCATTTGTGTAGGCATACACAACAATATACATACATTTACACATATATGCTTAAGGGCTTATCTTCTAAGATATGTTTTTTACGTATGTTATTTTGTTCTTATATAAAAAAAAGTTTTTTAAAGGAGAATATAGGGTTAATTTTAGACTTGTATGAAGTAGGAGTGGTGTTATCAACCAGTCAGTCACTACATGTTTTAGATACTATTTAAATGTTTGAGGTTACATTTGATGTTGTTCTGATGAAGTCTCTCATTTTTTTGAGATGAAAGGGCTTCATAAATCATTTACTTACAGTCCTTGGATTGGTTTCTTTCCATTTTTGTGTTTTTTTCTTAGCCTGCAGAATAACTTATTCCTACAGGTCAAACAAAGTCCTGCTCTGGCTACCTTTAAGGCTAGTCTTGATGAGTAGACATAAATTTACTCCAGGATTACCATGTACAGTCCTGCTCAATTTAGCAGGTGAGAACTATTAAATGTTTGAAAAGTGTGGCAAGAACTTTGAATTTGTCTGCTTAAATAGGTATATGGCTAGGCGTCTTATGGTCTTTGTGACGGCTTGCCTAGTATGTTCCTGAGAATCTTTGGGAATACCTTACATTTGAGGTATAGGTATCTCAGTTTATTTAAGGGTAATTAAAGTCACCCAGTATCATTGAGTTTCTAATGTGGTTTTTCAGGCATTATAAAGGGGGTCCAATAACATGCTAGGATCTGATAATTGGTCCTATTTAGTGTGATGTGTATTTCAATAAGTTCTGCTTGTATGTTTCTAGGGATCTGTATAGATGTAATTATATCTCTAACAAATATGGAGATGCCACCACAATTTCCTTTGGGTCTAAGGGCAGGGTAGGCACAAAACCTAGGATTAGAGGGTGTGCTTTCTGGACTTTTAAATCAAGTGTCTGTAATCACACACTCACGCTCCAAATACAGGAGTGCATCAAGGCCTGCAGTTTGTTAATTAGAGTTCTAGTATTGAGCTGAGTCACCATAATCAGGTCTTGGGTTTGAACCGATCTTCCAGTTAAGTTGGGAGGTCCATTATCTGGTGGGGGGGGGGGGGTAGCAATTGTTTTTTTTTCCAAGTATGAAGAAGCCTTGGAATGAGGGGTTCAAGCTGTCCTTGGCAAAGTAAATATGTCTGTGCAGCATCTTGTCCCAAGATGGCACATATTGGATCCCACAAGAATGACACCAGTTATTTGACCAATTGTTGAAACCAGCCATCTTTTCATTGTACCATGGCATCATTCTTAGAGAAAGAAGGATAACAGTGTCTTTCATGAATTTTGTGACACTCATTAAGAGCTCATCTCTGCATATCTCTCCAGGTTTTGAGTGCCAGGTCGTTCACAATCATATATACTGTCACCATGTTGTAGTTACATTTGCTTGGCTTAGTAGTCTTTTGGGCCCTTGTAAAGTCAGATGTCTTGATAACTGATAGACAATCACCATCATCCTATTTTTGAGTGGTAACTTGGGAGTAGAGTCTGTGTATCTGGAATCACCAATTGGTAGTATATTATTATTTGTAGAAGTATTTTACGTAATGGATTTGGGACAAATTTCTTCCTGGAAACTCTAAGCTAAGGATGTGGCAGTTTGTATTGTAGTAGACCATTTCTGCTGAGCCCTAGTCTTGTTAGATTCTGGAGGATTAGGTGACGACTTTTTTCAGTCTCAGTATATGATACTTTCTTGGAGTTTGTGTAGGGTGCAGTGAAGTTTTGTGATGCTCATAGGCTGCATTCATTTGTGAGAGTCATGCCTCCATCTTAGTTAAGTATTTGCATCTCTCATAGATAGCCTAGTGCTCACCTATCAACACCATCACTATCTATCTCCAAACAATTAGGTAAGTAATAGTTCATTGTCTGTGAGCACCAGGCAATTGCTACGCTGCCTGAGTATATAAAGTGCTGTGATGCTGGTAACTGAGGGATGACAAGCTAGATGACCTTCCATTTTAGCTTGAGGGTGTAGATATTATGGGATATTTACAGACTTATTTGTTTGCTATTTGTCTTGCTTATATGCTGATATTTTTGAAAAAATGTATTTTTTATTTTACTGACAATAGATGCACTAAATGAAGTGTTACATAAGGAGGATTACACTAAATGATTTGCCACATGGTAAGGAACAGTACAGATAAGAAAGTTTTGCAGTATAATAAATATTCATCTGTGCTATGTCAGAGACAGTGATAGAAATTCCACTTTGGCCCTGAAGTGAGAGATTGCATAAATTGCAGCCTTGTATATGGTAAAACTTCTGTCAAAGTACCTGTGGTTATCGTGTACGGATTTGCATGGCACTGAGCAGCTCAGTGCAGTATAACCCGGTCTAAGAAATCAAACAAACCAATGAAAAATCAGCTTTCATCTTCAGCTAAAAGTGGTAGTTTCCCCAGCATTAACATATCCCCTGCCACAAAATAATCACAGACATCTCACAGACTGCCCACACATGTTGCTTTCCACTATTTTTTTGGGGTGGGGGTACTTTCAAGCACAGTTTTCTGAATATGAACATGCTATTTGCTCAGATGGCGATCTTTAGCCCATAATATTTATTTTTGCTGAATCTGTGCTAGTGGTAGCTCTTCAGGCCAAGTATAGAGAAGGCAAACTGTGCAAGAAAGAACAATGCAGATTATTATTATTATTATTTGACTTTGCTGACTGGGTAAAACACTTAACTGCTGTGCCTTCACTGCCCACTGTTTTGTACACCTACCTTAATATGGTGTGTGTGTGTGTGTGTGTGTGTGTGTGTGTGTGTGTGTGTGTGTATGCTTTCATTCTTATCCCACTTCACTAACCACAGCCACTGTGATATGGATGTCAAATTAATTCATTCCTGCATTTTCTTCAACTTAGGCAAAATCTGCAGCATTATGCCATACCTCATTAAGGCAGATATGCTCATGACAACCGAATCCCTTGCTTCTTCAATCAAAATAGAAAAATGAGGAGGGAGTTATAAGCTTTTTGAGTGGATGAAAGTCATCCCCACCACTTAATTTGTTTAGATGTCCAAAAATCCCTACAAATAACTTGAATCGTGATAAAACAGAACATCATTTCTCATTCTGCCCTCATACTTCTGGTTTACAGATGAACCTTTCCATGGTGGCAAATGTCACATTATCTCTTTCTTAATATCAACAGCACCGTGCCTACCTTTGATGGACAGAATTATTCCTTTGCCTTAGTCTTAGATAATCCGGCTTATCCTCTGCCCTTTGTTCCTTTATTTTCCAGCCTTTCTTCAGTAAAATATGAATTAGATAATTTGCTGTAATTTTTCCTATAGAATTATTGATTTAACCTGTTGTAACCTTGTCCTTTCCCTGTGTTTTTTTTATATAATCTCAGCAGGGCTGTTACCTATTATTGCTCCATTCAAGGACTGTATCAAAAAAAAAAAAAAAAAAAAAAAGAGTAGCTACGCCTCCACAATCTGTTGTTACTGCATAGTGCCCTCTTTCATTGACGTACGCTTATGTTTCGTAACTGTACCAGAAAATGGCCTATGGACCAGTCCTCCTACCTGATTAACAAGCAAGCAAGCAAATAAAATAATACTTTGTTACTAAAAGATAAAGGACCATAATACTGATCTTTTGACTGGTGAGAGAATTCTAATATATCTGAGGTATTATACCTGAACGTCTTCATCTTCTATCTGTCAGCTAAAAGTACTGAATGCATGACAATTAAAACTGTGTCATGCATACATTGTTATTAGAATTGTAGTCACCTGATCTGTCACTCTGTGCAAGTCTCCAAACTGGCAACCTAGCAACCCCTTAAAAAATCCTTCTCTTCTGCAGTTTCGTAAGTGTAAACTGTACCAAACGGCTTCCTACAACTGAAACAAGAAGATTGCTGTAGTTATTACTCCACACAGCACTTCAGTATCGGCATCCCTTTATGAAGCCGCACTTTTCATGCTCCTTTATGCAGCAATGTCAGTACCGTATTTGCTCACCTTTTCTTCCTCCCAATTGCACCTGCTAACAGGTTGCACGTAGTGCAGCCTCTCCCTTCAACCTGCCTTAATTACAGTTCTGTTGTTATGACTGAGCTGATGTCGGTGGCATCAAGGTCCAGTTTCAGTAAATGAAATTGGTTTCAGTCATCCTCTGTCTACAGTGGAATCAGAAACTTGAAATTCATATGCGTGAGACCATATGAATAATTTTCTGAAAACAACAAAAATCTACCCTTTTTCTACATTTTTGAAGGGTGGCAAGCTATCATGCACCACATGCACATTATATATATATATATATATCAGCTCCACGATCACATTACAGTGGGGAAAACGGTAAATTCCCTGATCCTCACTGTACCATGATCTCAATTCAAAAGCTTTGATATTTTGGAAAATCATTCATATGGTCTTGTGTATAAGAATTTTGAGTTTCTGAAAATTCGAGCTACTAATAGGGACCCCTACAATATACATGACTTGCAAAGAATCACAACTGTATATGTACATGGCTGTTGTCCAGGACATAGAACACATTGTTGACCGCAGAACAGTTCCATGTGTATGCCAATAGTGTTACTAGAGACATATGGTCTTTTCACCATGTGACACTTGCAGTTATATTGTTGAAGTACAGGTGGAGCTCTACCTTATGCTACAAATGCCATTCATTTGAATGAGGAATGCCATTATCTTGCATTGCATGATATGCTAATATATATTTACAAAGTATTCTGAAGAGCAGCTGCATTTTCCAGGTGGAAGTAGCCCTTTGCAGTTTCTCATTTGTATACATGACTAGAGGAAACATGGAAGCCTTTTCCAGAATCAGACACCATGTAAATGCTTAGGGTAGCACTGTATGTTAAGAGTAACTCTTTTGGTATCCAGTCCTAAAAGTGTGAAAAGGGAATATATACCAAATCCTAAGTTCGTATACCTTCTTGTATTCTTCTTTTTCCAATGTATAGTGAAGTTGGAGTTAAAATATATTAGTAGGGGTATAACTTAACATATCAATAGGTAAGGGGAATGAAGACCTGCAAAAATATTTTGCTAGCATTTCATTGGGTGTCAAGCTTTACTGCATTTCTTTTAATTTAGTTATTCAGTTTGGTAAATAGGGTAGAGCACTGATCCAATAGGACCTATTTCAATCTCCGCCTGAACAAATATAAATAACAGTAGAAAAGCAAGTTAACAAGAAGTATTATGAATACAAAGAAAATATGTGAAGATATCAGTGATTTAATAACAATAATAATAATACAGTACACAGTACAGGTGAAAATAAGGGATGGATAAAGTATGGAGGGAAGAAGAAAGAAACTGTGAAATAGTGAAGGTATAGAGCACAGAGTGTAAAGGATAGCAAAAGTAAGGTAAGGGCATACAGCATCGAACTATATGCAATGCGGAATAGATGTCACGTATTAGTGTAGGGAAATAATGTGAGGAAGGTAAAGGTGCCTGAGAGACTGGGGGCCTAGTTGATGAGTTAATTGTGGAAGCGTTTGAAAATTAACTCTGTCTCAAGCTGAACCCTAAGCTGAGCATGAAATGATTAGTACAAGGTGAGGTCTTTAAGAATAGTAGGGTGAGATTAACAGAGTTTTGGACCTAGGATGGAGAAGATATGGTTAGTACAATGAAGTCTTGTACTGGGATATTGAAGAAAAAGTGGACCAGAGTGATTAAAACTTCTTAGATTGTAAATGGGAGGTGAGGGGTTGTCTGAAGAGGATGGAGGCAAGGGAAGAACATGAGTATTCTTTGAGGAGCTTGTAGAGTTGTGATCCAAGAAGCAGTTCGGCATGTTATTGGACAGGTAACCAACTGGCTTTATTAAGTGTAATACAGTAATGCTTATTTCTAGGGGAGGGGGTTAATGAAATGACAGATAGAGTTTTGTATCGTTTGGATGGCGGAGACGTTTTTCTTGGATGTTGCTGCAGCCAGTGGATGTCCATATTTAAGCTGTACTAGTAGAATGCTGCTGCCCGTGTCATTCCTGGTTGGCCTGGAGAGAAGAGGAGGAGTTTATAGGACCAAAATAGGAGAGAATTTATTTTCTTCTTTATTTGTTCTAGGTAAAGATGAACGTTCAGTGAGGGATCAAGCCACATACCAAGGTGTTTGAAGGAGATGACTTGACCAATGGGATTGTCAAGATGTTTATGGATAAGAAGTGATGGAGAGTTTTTCTGCTATTTAGGGTAGGTACCAAACAGCATCATTTTGCCACTGTTGTCTTTGCCGATATGGGTCTCACACTTTTGAACTGGAAGCAAAGTAGTACAACTTTGTATTTCTCCTCCTTTAATCATCCCTTCATTTCCACTCCTTTGCTCTTTAGATTTCTGGGTGGACTTATTTTCTCATTACTGCTGATCTTTATGTGTCATAATACCTGGTTGCCCATGTTGCCATAACTTCCAAAAGCTGTGAAAGACGTCTGTCCCTCAGGCCATGTAAGTGAATCCGAGTTTCACTGCTTTTGTTAAGTAAGTTCCTACACCATGTCCTATAGTTTGTTAATATTCTAGTACTGCTGTGAAAAGTCTGCTAGGATTCCAATTCATATCGTATGTCATCTTTGCTATAGAAACCCCAACTAATATGTCTTAAACGATATAATTGTGCACTGCAGTAAAACCCTTTATTAGGCATGTGTAGTGCTCTTTCTGCTTGCCCATGTATATTTCCACTCTTTGAGACTCCCAAGATATATCTATTACCAAGTAATTACGTACTCAGGTTGTCTACCCTAATCGAAAATGTATAATATATAACATTACAAAATTTAAAATAAAAAGCCTAATACAAACCAGAAAGTAAAATATGCACTAAAGAAGCTATTAACTAATACATAGTTCCTGACTCTAGAGAATGACCAAGCTGTTTTGTATATGGTGGACATTTTAGTTTGTTTTATTTATAATGTCATCAGTCTGAAATTGTTAGATCCAAATAAGTGCAGCACAAAGTCTGGCCAAATGCCAGTATGAAGTATATACTACAAATCTACATCAACATACTTAATGATTCACAGATGGCCCTGTTTATTGAATTTGACTGTTTTGGGGATTTATTATAATTAATCATATCTTGCTTTGTCAAGATGTGAAAAATCAAAACTAATACAATTGACTTTCCATGAAATGCACACTCAAGAAATTGCTTAGAAAAATACCGAACATTCTAAACCAGAAAAGCTCCCCTGTAATTCCCTCTCAAAATGTAGAATGTGATTTTTCTTCTGTGATGTTTTGTGAGTTAGTGCTAAGGCCCAGAATAATCTGTATTGCTCCCCCCAAAAGATACTGTATTATTTGTAATAATTTTAACTGTGCATTTTTAACACAGCAGCAGAGGAGTACCTGTGCTGAAACCTTAGTAGCTTGTAACTGCTGCTGTAAACACAGAGGCATACTAGTTAAACATTAGCAGAGATTCATGGAGATGTGCTTCAGGGTGGTGGATGGCTTTTGCACCACATGGAGTCAGGTTACTGTTTGAAGCATACATGAATAACTAAGCAGGGACATATTAAATGAATAGGCAGATAGCTGCACTACAAATAGGTATATGAATCAGGATAGAAATGATGCAAGTGCAGTACAAAGACTTAGATGATATCATACCTAGAAGGGTAGGGAAAGGTAAGAGTTCTCTACCTCCCTTACACGAACCTTGTGAGGAGGAAGTACACTATGTAATAAGAGTAGGCATCTGCTCTGGCAAGTTACCATTATGCTCAGCAGAGAAACAACATATAGCTGATGTTAATGACCACTCAGTTGGTACGATCTAGTTGGCCACCTCACTGGTGCTGTGAATGGAGTAGAATAAGGAGTACAGAAAAATGGGAAAAGGGAGATAGGAAGCAGAGGAGCAGACAGAAGGAAGATATAAAGATAGATCAGCTTGGGAGAAACAGAGAACATAGTTTTTTGTATGGAGAGGTCACTTATTTTATATATTGAATATGAAACCTTGCACACAACGTATTTCTTCCTTAAAATAAAATAAAAATAAGACTGAGGGGAAATAAGGGGAGTATTGAAAGCATGAATGGAAGGAAATTGGGGGGGTGTAGGCAGTGGAGGCACACAAACACATGGGGACTGGATGACATGGGATACACACAAAAAGTCAAAAAGAAACCGGACAAATAGCTAGGAATAAGGTGGGGTACAGGTGGCATGCTGGCTGCTAGATATTGCCGAGACACTGTTCATGGAGTCACTGGGTTGTGGTGGTCAATGCCACAGTCCATAACTGCTTCTGGTGGCCCAACACAGTGCTGCAGACAGTATAAATTCAAAAATGACCACAGGAGGATTTTTTGTGTGGTAACCCAGTGTGGTAATAGAGTTGCCACCCATCTGCTTTTTTTTTCCTGATTATCCACAAAATAAGCCCCTAAGCCCCTAATCTGGCTCTGCAGTTTTCTAACTCAGTACTTTGGTTTTGAAGCACTTTATGATATGGTTTCTGTGTTTCCCGTGATCAGTAGTGTGTCTGTCTGACATCAGCATATCTTCACACAGTGAAAACTGCTGTCCTACTTACATCCACCATCCCCCTTGTTGACTGGAGTATGAGTTGGGTCATCTGCTTAAATAGTTAGAAGAGCAGCCATCCAGATAGAAGAAATGCTCAGAAATCGAGCTCATGAAAATTAAAGAATAAGTATAAGGGCTTGGCTCAACAATTGACTTCAATCAGACACTTTTCTATACAATCAGTAATGCTGTGCTTGGGATTATGAAACTGGTGCTGATGGTCTGGCTCTGGTTTGCAGTCAGTAAGTATATGTATGTGTCTGGCTCATACTTCTCAACCTCAAAGACTGAGAAATATGGACAATATCATGTATAATGGGGGAAAAATGCCCAAAAATAGGGCACTTTTTAAATATTGCTCTTACAAACATGGAAATCTGATAGAATAACAGATTTTGCATCAGCATGAATTTTCTGAAGGTTATGAAGTCTGTAGCTCAAATGTGTGTTGTTATTTTCTGACTTCAATCCTCAATGATTTGCCAGAAAAACCAACATTTTATGAGTAGCAGACCAAAAATATGATGCAAAAATGTGGACATTCTGGGAAAATCTGTACAGTTGAGAGGTATGTATCTGTACGATGTGCACATGTGTGTGTGTTTTTAATCCTGGTTGACAATCAGATACAGTGTGTTATCTGCTTGTAGTAAAGAGAAGTAACTGGTAGTGGAAAACAAAATGTTGTTAATACACAGGAAGAAAGTTCACAGACATGATGGCCCTCAAAATAGTAGATGTTGTGGTAGTCTATTTAGAAATACACTGTATGTCATAAAAATAAGCTGACAAACTAAAACACAACAAGGTGAAGAAGGCTTTATTGGATAAATTGCTAAACCTGCACGCTGTGTGAGAAAAAAAATCATATTTGCTCAGTAAAGTATTAGGCTTTCTATGTCAGCTTTTCTCTTGCTGCATTTTGTTCTGGTAAGAATTTTGAGAGTAACTGTATGTAATAATGTTTTAAGGAAAACTCCGCTAAACCAGCAAGTAACCCCTGATTTATAAATTATTTGGATTTCTTTTGTAATGTACCAAATCCATTTTTTTTGCTTACACTTTTGTTAATTTAGAATATTAGAATAGAGCTGAATTTGTTGTTAAAGAAGAGAAATTTTAAGGTAATTTGCAAAGATCAAATTATTATGCCAGCAACACAACACTATGAAACTATACCCCAGGGGTCACATCTGTGTCACTGCTAGACAGGGGCACAGTAAACTAATTCTATTATATAAGGGGACCTTCACTGTGTCACTACTAGACAGAGGCACAGTATTCTAGATTTATTCTGTACATTTTTGTACCACTTCATGGGGTGGCAAAAGCCACATCACTATGGCTAGGCTTACAAATGCCCCAGGGCAGATAGCCTAGTACTATACTATGAAACAGCACATAATAATGCCACTGTTCTGCTTGGAAACTGTTATTACCAGCAGCAGTTTCTCAGCAAGGAACCTTCGTGAGATTTGCTGAGTCCTAAAATGTGGAAAAGTGTTAGAGGGTGGAACGATATTTATAAGTACCCCTTGTGAACAGCAAAAGTTTATGGTCTATGAACAGTTTATATGTGTTGTTTAGTGGGTGCAAATAAGATCTAGAACATTTATTTTTTTTTTTGTTTTTCCACATGTATCAAACATGTAAATAACTGTACAAATTCAATTTTGTTTTGTTTTGGCTATCATGGAAAGATTAGACAACAAATGGTTTTGTACAGTTTTAAAAAGGGGTATGCAGTCAACTTTACTCCTTTTCCATTTATTTTTCTAAGAGGCTAACTGTTATGTGGCTTGCTACTTTGTTCATAAAACAAAGCTGAATGTTTATATTACTATCAGTTTTATTATACTTGGACATATGAGGGGCATACAGTCAACAAAATAGTTATTGCTGAGAGTGGGAAGGCTGTATAGGTATGAAAATAACTAATCCTGATGTTTGATAAATTGTAATAGTTTATTGTGTACTACGGTTGTTATTTTTTTATTATAGTTAGATGTCTGAGGTATATACAGTCAGAGGCTATAACTGCTTCATAAGGGGTCTTTCTGTCGATGACAGTAACTAACCATTTTGTCTTTTGCTCAGGTTAAGCAATCATTAATCTGGCTTTGTATGACTAATGTAGATTTTTGTGAAGCAAGTTGGAGTACTATACTGTGGCCATGGTTTCAGCATAATCAGACATCTGAGGTGTATACAGACAATAACATGGTTGTAACTGATGGGTATGAAGGGTGTTTGTTGATAAAAGTAACTTACATCTGCAGTTTCTTGATTACTATTAAAATTCACTTATTTGGCTAGACAGGAACAGTGTATTGTATTTAGTAAGTTTAGTGTAAAATAATCATTACTATATCTTATGCTTGTGCATGTGTTGGGGAGTTGTAGTGTAGATAAGAATAACAGTTGGCCATAATTTCTCTCACTTTCTATCACAGTCAAATATCCAAAGTATACAGAGTAACGGCTGCCTTTGGTGGTCTTGGAAGGATTTATGTGAAAACAAATGATAGCTGGCACAGTGGCGCATTGAGTAGCTTCTAATCTCACAGTGCTTGTCTCTGTTTGAATTCTAGGCTGCATGGAGTCAGCATGTCCTTTCTTTTGTGTGTTTTTATCTAAGTTATCTAGTTACTTCCAGTAAACCAAAGACATGAGATAGGTGAATTGTCATTCCTATAGTTTGTCTATAGATTAGCAAACAATGTGCATGTATGTATGTGTGAGTGGATGTATGTGTCCTGTGATAGACCTGACTTGCAAGGGAAAGTATCAGTATGTGTGTGCACATGTAAAATAAATCATTGCATCTTGTGACAGATGTGGCTTGTTTGTGGAAGTGACAGTGCATGTGTGTGTGTTTGTGTTTAGGAAAAAATAAAACTAGCAATCTTTATCTGGTGGAGACGCACAACAGTGGTGTAAATTGCAGGTGATTATTTTATTTTTGTGGGGTTAGGGAAGCATGCATTATTCTCAGATGGGTGTGTATGTTCTCTAAATATATTTACCATTTGGTGTACTGGCAACTATTGTCTTTTTTTTCAATTTTGAACATTAAACCTGGTACACAATTTATGTCTAACTTTAAAGAAAATAAAAATAAAGACTGAATTTCTTCCGTTAGTTATGATTTTTGTATGGGCCACCATTGGTTCAATTGGCTGGAAAAAAGCTCTACAAATGCATGCTTCCTAGCTTCTGGGGGCCTACTGATTACCAGACTTTCAGTTTAACTTATTTCCTCTAGTCAGTACATTGCATTCTTGGTCATTTAGGTGTGTTGAAAGGACACAGAAGTCGGCTGAAGAGTATGACAAAGTGTCAGAAAAGAAAAAAAAAGTTATGTGGATAGTGTGAGCTAAAACTGATACAACTGCATCATTGTGCAATGCAGCTGAAGCTTGAAATCATCATCACAACACTGTACCTTGCCCACAAAACACCGCAGTGACCAAGCAATATAGCTGCAGTCTTATGCATTTTGGCATCTGCCAGAGAATGCAAACTTTATTAGAACATTGCTTTGAAAGACAGAAGAAAAGTGTTAAGTACAGAGTGAAACACAGAAGAAATAGAAGACACAATACCATTTGGAAGCTCCCACCTCACCTTGCTTTTCCATACCAGGAGATTTCCAGTGAAGCAGCATACTCATACCAGGCTGCATTTTACAAGAACTTCAGAATGAACTGGCTCCCCACCTAAGCACCATGTTCAATCATAGTCACATGTCAGGCTTTGTGCCCACTGAATGGTGCACAGCAACAGTTATCCCACTTCACAAAGGGGGAGCCACCACTGATCCTGGGAACTATCACCCTATTAGCCTGACAAGCCTGGTCTGCAAGGCCATGGAACGTATCATTATGGAACTCATAAACAAAAACATTGGTAACCTCCAAACTCTGGACCCCACCCAGTTCGGGTTTGTGAAAGGCAGATCATGCCTTCTGAACCTGATCAACTTCTTTGAGGCAGTCACCAAAGCTGTAGACAAGGGTAAGGTGGTTCACACAGCCTATCTTGACCTCGCCAAGGCTTTCAACACCATCCCCCAGTCTGGAATTATAGCTAAACTCACTAAACTAGGTATAAATCCCTATGTCACAAGATGGGTTGCCAAATGGCTCACTGACAGAACCCATACTGTAAAAGTTGCAGACTCCAAATCTGACTTCAAACCAGTGACAGATGGAGTACCACCAGGGTTCAGTCCTGGGACCTCTCCTGTTTGTTATCTGCTTCTCTGAAGTATAGGCTAACACAGAAGGCCTCTGGCTAATGAAGTTCGCAGATGACTGCAAACTAGGAGCCATAGTCGAATCCCCAAATGATGTGGACATCCTACAGAAGGGCCTCACTTAGACATATGCCTGATGTCAGAGGCTTGGCCTCAAGCTCACTGCCAAAAAGTGCATTGTCGTCCCCTTTGGTAAAAACTCTGTACCCATGAACTACCACATAAACGGTAGTCTGCTTAATGCCAAATGTGTGATGAGACCTTGGGACATAGGTGGACAGTAGTCTTTCCTTTGATAATCACATCGCCACAGTAGTCAGGAAATCCTTCTATGTGGCACACCTCATCACAAAAGGGTTCTCATCCAGAAAAAAAGAGGTCATTGTTCCCCTCTATTCGGCACTCATTAGACCCATTATAGAGTACAATGCCCCTTTTGGAATGTACCTCACAAGACATCTGCAGCAGCTGGAAAGGCCACAGAAGTACCTCACAAAGAGGATTACTGGCCTCAAACAGATGCCCTACACTGACCATCTCAAAAAAACCTCCAGCTTTACTCTGTAGCATATCGCCTATTCCGAGGAGATCTCTGCTAACATATAAAGCTATGTTAAACCCAGAGCTGCTGGACATGCTACACTTTAAGAAATCCCAATACCTCTGAACTACATGCTCTAGGGGCCTAAACCTTGTCACCACAATAAACAGGACATACTGGAGGGACAGATTTCTGTCCCAGAGACTTTCTATACTCTGGAACAAGCTGGCTCTGCTTGACAGGGGCACAGGAAATTAACTTTCTTGGGTGACGTAAGCCAGGGAACCTTGTTAGCTAGGCTTACTTAGGCCCATAGGCTGATAGTTTAGTACCTACCTATGAACTCATTATACCAGTGCCTGCACTGTTTATGGGTATGGTGGATCCCAGTTACTCTGCTCAGCTGCACTGCTGGGCTGTATCAGTCGTCCATCTTACAAAATGTATCTGCATAAGGCAGCTCCTTGAAGCGGCTATATAATGGGGGATATATCTTACTATACTTGCCACACCAGATAGGTACTGACTATGGGACAGCATGGATAGCCATTGCTACAACTATACAGAAAAATAATATGGCAGCCTTTAATTACATAAGACTGTGAACTGTGTGTAATGTAACTTAATGCTGCTATTTAGTGTGATGCATGTACATACAAATCCCACCTGCAGAAGCAGGCACACACAGCATGCAGGGGAATACAGCAGAACATGCCTACTCTTTATTTTGCTGATGTACCTCTGTGAAGCATAGCAGGTCATAGATATCAGCAAAATTTAGCCTCACTGATATATTTTTCTGCAGGAGGGTTTCATTCCCCAGTACCTACTGATCTGTTAAGTTCTACCCCTAATAATATATTTAAACTCCAACTTCACTGCATATTGGAGAAAGAAGAATACAAGAAGGCTCACCAGCTTAGGACATGGTATATAGTCCCTTTTCACACTTTTAGGACTGGATGCAAAAAGTGCTACTCTTGTAGCATGCTGCCCCAAGCACTTACATGGTGCCTGATTTTATACATATATTGCAAACTAGTATATATCTGTGATAGTTACAGACCTGCATCACGAAAGCATCAGTGGTGGCATTATTTGAGCAACACAGGTATAGCAATTTTGCAGGCTAGAGCCCAGAAGGCATGCATATTGTGATCTGCAGGAGTATTGTGTGATTTATTTCAGCAGTGTCATGTACATGTGTGTGCCTGGGATAACATAGGGTATCACTATTACAACTCTGTTACCACTATGTGTATGTGCTATGATAGCATTGCAGTTAAATGTTTTGTAGCTGAAGTACATGTATACATACCATGGTATCTATGGGATGGTGTCCCACAATTTCAGGACTGTCTCCCCCACCCCTTGTAGGTTGATGCATGTTACCAGTGCCAGATACAAATGAGCATCTGCTGAGAAAATCTAAATGTAACAGTACAGTACTGTATGTCTGGTACCGCTCCTGCTGACCAGCGGTGTGGATTGGAGGAATCGCACAACATAGCAGTGTCAGAAACATATCTATGTCATGATATGACAAACCTCCCAGAAGGCAGACAGCATAACAGGGGACATGTATAGAGCTGGAGGAGGGCCATCTCCCATTCCAAGCTTTACAGGTGACTAGTTGTTATTAACATCCATGCTTGGAGACAAAGATGAGGTACCAGATGGAATAGACACAGGTTCTGTGAGTATTGTAAGTTTGAAAGATTGCATGTCTGTCAGGGAGGCCAACCAGGTTAGTAGCCATAAAGCATCTGCTATACAGCATATCTGCACAGATTATACAAACTGACCACTGTATATGTCTCCAATTGGTACTGTGAGTGTTCAGTCATCAAAATAATTATCCATTAAAAGAGAATGACTGGCAAAAAAAAAAAAAAACATTAATCATAGTGAAGTGTTGCCCTATGCAGGGTAATGAACCAGCCCCCCCCCCCACACCAGTCATGTCAGTATCCCATTACTTGACTTCTCCCCAGTTATTGTAAAACACTGTTCAAACCTGTCAATATGCCTACTATTTTTTATTTACTTTTACAGTTGTCTAGGGTTTGGATTTGCTTTAAAATATTTTATTTCAAATTTTACAATAAAAACACAGTCATTTTATAAACAAATAAAAACACTTTCACATTAAAAACAGACTTAGCATGAAAAACAGTAAACTTTTATTTCCTTGTAAAGCACATTTAATGAAAATGTATCAGGCAACTCACTAAACTACAACAGACAAGCTGAGATTTAATCAAACAGCATATAGCGATGCACTGATTAGGGCTATGTGAAGTGTGTAGGCATTCAAAAGATAGCCATATAATGCATTTGATAATAGCCTGGAACAGCCACTGAACAGGTTCCCTTTCAGGAGCAGCCCAGGAGTACTATTCAATAAAGTAAATTGGACAGAATCACACAGAAGTCAAATGAAGGCTAAGGGAATCAAACCCTTTACCATAGGCTCTTTAACAGCTCATAGCCTTACTCATCCTAACTAAGTGTTAGACAAATGGTTGTAGCCCAAGTAAGGTGCATTTCATACCTGCATGCATGCAAAAAACAAGCTAACATTAAAATGCATTCATAGCATAATAATTTATTCACAGTTAAGTAATACATACAGTGTTAACATTCAACAATACAAAGAAACCAAGTATCATGACACACGATGATGCTCCTGTTTACTTCAGTCATTTTCCATCCTTTACATCATAACTACTCACATTCAAAGATGGTTACTAGGCTTTCAGTTATTGCAAAGAACTGTTTATTTAAGTGGTTTGCTAAAGGTCACGTTGTAAGCAAATGATGACAGTGGGAATCAAACCCTGTACCACAGGAACTACAGGCTACAGCCTTAACCATCTGTGCCAACTGCCAGACTAAAATAAAAAAGGAGGGGTAAGGATTCAGGCCCCACACCCTTGACACAGTAAACAGTAGCATTAACCCACTGCATGAATTTATAAGTAATGAAAAAATTATCAATTTCAACAATTGGCTAAGTTTCTGGTGTCATTCAAAGGGGATCCAGTGTCTGTCTGCCTGGGATGATATGCTCGACATGCCACACTGCTTCGCTAGAGACGGCTTGCACCTGTCACCCTTAGGATTTCAAATCCTGGCCAAGGCTCTTGCCACCCCCATAGTGCCTTTTTTAGGCAAGGCTCAAAAGACAAACCCACCACCGTAAATAGCACAAGTAACAAAAGTCTGAGGGTAATACTACTCAATGCCAGAAGTCTAAACCTCAAAATGCACGCACTCAAGTGCACTCCTCAGTATGGAGAAAATCAATATATGTGCAGTAACAGAAACCTGGTTTAAGGCTCCAGAGAGCACCCCAGCACTACCAGGCTACAACTCATACCATACATTTCGGCCACAGAACCCGGACCGAAATACAAAAGCCGGGGGAGTATCCATATTCATCAAGGATACCCACACCTCCAGGTTAGTGGCACAGCAAGATGCTTCAGAGATTATCCATGTGCAACTAACAATGGGCAAAACTTCTATTCAAATTATAGCTTGCTACAGATCACCCACCATGTCCCAGGACCCCCATTCCACATTTCTGGAAACACTGGGTAACATAAAAGTCCTACCAAACACCCTAATATTGGGGGATTTCAACTACCCAAACCATACCTCTCAACCTGGAAACATCAAAAATCTGGATAAGGCCCATGAAAAATAGGTGCAAATCTGTACGCTCATTAACATCATATTTGCATTCATAATTACGTAACCCCACCCACTCCAATGGAACTGTGGGATACCAACTTTCAAATGCAAACTGAAGGATAGAAAACCAAATATAGCACCAGAGTCCCCCTGTAGTCATTTCAAAGTCCCATTACCTGGCTATTTAGTCCCATTTACCGTAAACACTAATGTGTGCATACTGCTTTACTTCTATAATGATTTGGATTTTATTTTTACAGACATCCGATAAACAAAGCAATAGTGTCTCACAATGAAAATAGACTTGGCATTAAAACTTCTCTGCCCTTGAAACTCACATTCATTGAAGCAGCATTGAAACCCACACCACATCCAAAGAACGTGCATCTGGCCAGTGGTGGATAAAGATTACCTTTGGGCTGTTTTCATATCATTGGCCCCTTGCACACAAAACAAGAAACATACATGTGTTCTTTTCTTTGATACACCTTCCTGACTTTATTAAGTTATATTCCTTGTATAATACAGCGCACTTGTTAGACAGAGCGCATTTTAAATTTATTGTTTGAACATTTTTCGAGTAGGCTGTATTGTGGGCAATAAAACAAAATGCATGAAACAATAATGACAACACTGCCCAATTCATAACATTTCCATCATAAAAGTCTACTTCCACACCCAATCTATAAACAGAATGACAGTAGTGTAAGCCATAGGCATCTTGCACAGCTTCTCGCACTTATTTTCAATTTATTTATTTTTTTGGGGGGGTGGGCAAAAGGTCAAAAACAAGGAACACATTTTAAACGTTGCTTGTATAATTTTGGAAAGTTGCTAGAATAAAATGTTGCGTTACCACCATGTATGTCACTAGCAAGTTGTGAACCCAGAACACTATTCACTACAGTTAGAACATACCACTATGCTAAATCAGAAGTTTCCTGAAAAATAGGAAGACTGAAACTTAACGGCTATCATTTAGTGAATTTGGTTCTCACTTCTCACCATAGCTTTCAACCTCTTAGCACAAAAAAACTGGACAAACAACAAAGCCAATAATGGGGGAATACAAATTCTGCTCTCACTTCTCACCATAGCTTTGAACATTTAGCAGAAAAAAATCTGGACAAAGCTCTGAAATGGTGGTGGCTAGGGACTTTAAGCTCTTTTCACCCTGTATCAAAGGTACAGGGTTTGAGCCTGAATACCTCTAGCCACCAGGACACTTTCACTGTATGCATTTGTGTTTGCCTGTGGCTACGGTAATTCTTTTTCAGATGATTTGCATGCACAAACACACGTGTTCTCTCCTCTCCATGTGACAGACTAGAGGGATGAGCTGATCAGTTGCTTTAGGACACGCAATGTCTCTCCTTGTCTAGAATAGTTACTTTCTGTCTGCCTCTGACATTTGTAATGTAGTGAATAGATATTAAGATCACAATGTGGCGTCAAACACACTTTGCCTCTGCATATGGCACAGGTTCCTCATAAGCAGAGTATGAATGTGTGTGCTTGTGCAGCACTAATGTGTATAATTTTGCATTATAGTTAAAGATAGCACTTCAAGCATTTTTGTGTCTTTCGGCTTTTCCTGGTTAGGGGTCGCCACAGCGGAACTCCGGTCCGCTAATGATTGGCAGTATAGTTTTTACGTGCCGAGTTTGCCAGCCCTGATGCACAACCTTCAACGAAGGTACTCCCATTCACACGTCTCCACACAGAAGACGCTCTAGCTGAGAATCGAACGGCGCAACATCTTGCTGTGAGGCGACAACGCTACCACAGTAAACACTTCAAGCATTTAGTCTTATAATAATAGTAGTACATTATCAAGCTATGTAACTGCAGAAATTTAGTTTGATAATAGCAGTACTAAAGCTGTGCTTGCATAAAGTTTAAGTTTCATGATAAAGAGAATTGGGAATTGATCACAGGGTTATTTTTATAAGGTCAGTTGTTAGCAATAAGCAAAAACAGCAGCAATTCCACTGCTGTTTACTGTTTCTTTCCTGCAGCTTATGTCAGAAAATGTGCAGTATGTCAGACTGTTCCTTTCCTAGCAGCTTTGTGCACGGTGAAGTAAATAAGAACATTATTTGTAGCAGTTAGTATGTGACAAAAATATGCATTATCAAAACAAATCAACAAATATTAATGTATACATACAATTACTGGATTAAACTGGTTATTAATAGAAATATTAATCTGTGCTCTTTGATCAATTTATATCTTTTTTTTTTTTTTTAAAGGGGCAGTGAACATTAGTTGGCAGACTCTTACAGTTTGCACACATGAACAGCTTGCATACGTGAACAGCTACAACTTCACTTGCATACCTTTAGTTCCATGCCAGTTTAAACACAGATTAGACTGCTATGTTTCATTTATACCTCTCAACTTCTCAGCAGAAGAAATCTTTCCTTACTTGTAGTTCCCGAGAGAGCTGCCATTCTGCTTGTAATCCTCTGCCATTAATATGGTCGTTCATTTCTGCTAGCTACTGAAACTGCTGCCATTCCTTACTTGTAGTCCCCGAGAACTGCCACTGCCATTCTGCTGTGCTTCGGCCATTTGTTTCTAGTTGTATTAATACAAAATGGCCGTTCATTTCTGCTTGCTGCCCAAATTGAAACTGCTGCCATTCACGCTCGCAGCATTTGCAGCCGGAAATGATGACGTGAGCTGCTTGAGCTCAATTCTGACTGGCTGGTAGCGCTGATGTCACCATGCATGTGATGACGTCAGCTCTGACAGCGTGAATTTGAAAAAAATAAAGCAAAAAATCAGAAATTAAGGGGTGCCACTCGGGAATCATGGCACCCCTTTATTTGGACCCCAAAACTCAGTAAAAAACGAGTAATTCGGTGTGGTTGGGAGGTATGACCCAAACATTAACTGGGAAAACTACTCAAGTACTAACTCCCTTGCTCAACATTTCTTAGAATTTATAAACTTAAATGCCCTGGAACAACTGGTCAACACTCCCACCAGAGGTGACAACATATTGGACCTGGTCATTACCAACATGGGTGACCGGTGTTCCACACCAGAGGTCAACCCCTCGCTGGTTAGATCTGTCCATAAACAAATCACTTTGGATATCCACATTCCGCCCCAGCCCCGGACAAGGAAACCACCGTGAAAAACTTTTCAAAACAAACTTCACGTTACTTAAGATGGAGGTGGAAAGTTTCAAAGCCCCCATGCTAAAGGATACTGCTGTCCAAGCTGCAAAATACTTTACTAATGCATTCTATGGGCACCTACAAGAATGCATGGATTGTGCTATCCCAAGAAAAAACAAGACTCACTCCTCTAAGAAAAAGAAACCAGTTTAGTGGACCCCTGCCATAAACAAGCTATACAATAGAAGGAGGAAACTAGTACAGAAAAGAATAAAATCCCAGGAAGGGAAGACATCCCTGATCAGTATCAGCAAGAAATCTACGATCCCTCATAAAATCGTCCAAGGCAATCTTTGAAAGAAAACTTGCCAAGGACTCCAAAGATAACCACAAGGCATTCTTTAGCTATGTCAAGAATCTAAGTGGCAATGCTCAGATCTGCTCGGAGTTAGTGCAGAATGGCACAACATACACTGAACCAACCGATATTGCCAACATCCTGGCAGACAGGTTCAGTGCAGACTTCACCCCACAGAAGAATGTAGAACCCCTGAAATCACAGACACTCAGGTTAAAATAGCTCTCTCCAAAGCCAAAAACACAGCATCAATGGGACCGGACGGTGTCCCAGGCTCAAAGATGAACTAACCCCTCAGCTAAATGCACTCTTGAAACTCAGCCTCTCCACAGGCTATGTACCCATAGAGTAGTGCACAGCAACGGTTATTCTGCTCCACAAAGGTGGAGCCACAACAGACCCTGGGAACTATCACCCTATAAGCCTGACTAGCTTGGTCTGCAAGGCTATGGAGTGCATCATCATGGAACTCATTAACAGAGACATTGGGAACCCCCAAACACTGGACCCTACCCAGTTCGGCTTTAAGGGCAGATCATGCCTCCTAAATCTGGTGGACTTCTTTGAGACAAGTACCAAGGCGGCTATAGACAAGGGAAAGGTGGTACACACAGCCTACCTAGACCTCGCAAAGGCCTTCAACACCATTCCCCATTCTGGTATTATAGACAAGCTCACCAGCCTGAACATAAACCCCTATGTCACAACATGGGTTGCCAATTGGCTCACGGACAGAACCCACATGGTGAGAGTTGTGGGAGCTAGGTCTGACTCTAAACCGGTTACAAGTGGCGTTCCCCAGGGCTCAGTCCTAGGACCCCTCCTGTTTGGCATGTACTTCTCAGAAGTACAGACAAGCACAGGAGGACTGTCGCTGACCAAGTTTGCAGACGACTGCAAAGCTGGGGCTATAATTGACTCACCGGCTGACACAGACATCCTCCAAAAGGGTCTCACTGAGATGGATACCTGGTGTCAAAATCATGGCCTCAAGCTAAATGCCAAAAGGTGCATAGTTATTCCCTTTGGAAATAACAAAGTATCCACAAACTACCACATAGCTGGTAGTCCCCTAAATATGGAAAATGTAATAAGGGATCTGGGGACCCAGGTAGCTAGTAATCTCCCCCTTTGATAATTACATTGGCAAAGTGGTTAGAAAATCCTTCTATGTGGCTCACCTGATCACAAAAGGGTTTGCATCCAGATCAAAAGAGGTCATTGTGCCCCTCTACTCATCAGACCAATCATAGAGTACAATGCCTCATTTGGGATATACCTTACAAGACACCTGCAACATCTGGAAAGACCACAGAAGTACCTCACCAAGAGGATCACTGGCCTCAAACAGATGCCCTATGCAGCTCGACTGAAGAAACTCCAGCTGTACTCGGTTGCATACCGCCTTCTC
This sequence comes from Protopterus annectens, assembly GCF_019279795.1. Lineage (NCBI taxonomy): Eukaryota > Metazoa > Chordata > Ceratodontiformes > Protopteridae > Protopterus > Protopterus annectens. Next base: position 406,018,031 of record NC_056750.1, on the reverse strand, counting down.
AGAGGTGATTTCTGCCTGACATACAAGGCCATGTCCAATCCAGAATTGATGGACATGCTCCACCTAAAGAAAACCTTATCCCCTCGAGCCACACGCTCTAGGGATCTAAACCTCACCACAACAATAAGTAGCATGTGCAGAAGGGATAGATTCCTTTCCCAGAGACTTCCCATGCTTTGGAACAAGATTCCAATCTACATTAGGCAGAGCTCCTCGCTAGCACTCTTCAAGAGAAACCTTGATGAGTGGATGGGAAACGTAAAGTTTACCCCGGGGATCACTTCAGTGGCTCTGCTGGACAGAGGCACAGGGAACTAATCTAAGGTGGCAGCAAAAGCCAACAAATTCTGGCTAGGCTTATAAATGCCTTCAGGCAGATAGCCTAGTACCTACCTATGAATCTATGAGTGGAATAGTCTGATGCAGGACCCAGGTATTTATACAGACACACACATGCAACCACCAATTAGAGCTTTTTAAAGTCACACAGTAGGTAGATGGAATGAAAGGGTTCAAACAATGCACTTTAGATTACAGTAGGTGATGCATTATTACATAACCTTAAGTGCCTGAAAACTCCAAGTCACTTAAAACTTTAACAGAACAGTAAGTGTAGCATAGGTGTGCATCTTCTGAACAATAACAACTGTGAAGCCATAATGATTGGCATTACTGACACTGACTGTAATCTTCAATGATTTACCAGGAAAAAGACGTTAACAAGGGAAAGGTTATAAATATAAGACAAAATAAGAGATGTTCTGCAAATGTGGAGGCAGATGAGGGGCAGGCTGCTCTAGTTCACTTAAAAGATTAACAAACAACAGGTTTTGCGTCAGCATGCATTTTGTGAACCATAAAAACTATGCAACTGTAATGACTGGCATTATTGACTGCCAACCTCAGTGATTTATCAGAAAATCAAGACGTGTGAATGCCTGGTAGGTGGTGTAGAGCATTAAGGATCTAAGCCCTTAATGGATGCAGGGATTGATTCTGTCTGCATTTGCTTGCTGTATGACTTTAAGCGAGTCACTTAACCAGATAATGCTTCTAAAGCAAAATAAAATCTGTTTTAACAAGTAAAATGCTAATGAGTGGATCTGTCTAAGAAAACTCTGTCATTGACTAACTTTATGTGGAAAAATCTCAGGAAATGCATGAACATCACAAACACACACACACACACACACACACACACACACACACACACACCTACTTCTCTCTACTCTATTAATTCCATAAATAGTAATTCTTCTGGTGTCTATATCACTTTATCGAAGGTTCACTGCTGCAAACCACTGTTCACTTCAAGAAATGCCTTTCCCAGGGAAAGGAATGAGTTGCCCAGCATTCTGACCATCACACACAGCACAGTATTTTCAGACCCACCCAGTAACAAAGCTTGTATTATATTTTTCATTTTTATTTTACGTGTGTTAACTGAATAAGTTGATTATTTTTGGCCATAGCCCATGACAAAAGGTAAAGAAAACAACAATTAACTGATACAAATATAGTTCTAGATTATACAATAATATACATGCATACAAGTAAACTAATAAAATTAAGGGGCAAAACAGGATCATATCTGATGATGTCCCTGTAATTAGAAATTAGTAATGCCTGCTTATTGGGCAAGTAGATATAAACGAGTACCTAGATTTATATGTAGTTGTAAACTGTATTAGCTAGACTCATATTCCATCTATTTTTTCAAAAAAAAAAAAAGACATGCACCTGCAGCATTTCTCCCCAGGCCTCTCTGAAAATGGGCTCTGTCCCAGTTGGATTTTCTTGGTAAACAAATGTTAAATAAATAAAAATAAAAATGTATTTGATTGTCTTGTCTGTTAGCAACAAAATATGTAAGCTTTTTAGTAGGTGATAGGTGATTTAAACTGTATTTGTATCAATAAATTTGTATTTCATTTGTATGCATCCATAAATGTTTTGTTTGTTTGTGTCTTTCGGCTTTTCCCGGTTAGGTGTCGCCACAGCGGAACTCCGGTCTGCTAATGATTGGAAGTAGAGTTTTACACGCTAGCTTGCCGGGCCTAACGCACAACCTTCAACGAAGGAACGTGCATCCATTCATGTTATTGTTTGATTTATTAACAAGCAGACACGTACTATAATAATTTAGCCTGAATTGTAATATATCTGTATATTATTTTGTAAGAAGCTAGAAATGAAGAGTAGTAAGCAATTTGATAACTTTATACTCATCAGTCCTGCTATTTCTATCTATTACGGCTCACACAACCTCTTATCATACAGAACTTGACACACAATCTACTTACACAACCCCCTTCCCAGAACAACTACAGTTAAAGCACACAAATTTAATAGCAGCATCATCTATAATCCCAGAAACGTAAACCAAGTACCATTTACCTTAATCACACAACAGTCTTATTCTAATGTTACACAGAAATATGACATGTTTATATCAAAATACTTAACATTTATAGTTCACATTACATCACAGCTCATACTTAGTGGGGGCTGTGGTCCCCAGACCAATCCAACCCATCTAGATCTTCACACCTCAACCCAGCCTCAACAACTTTTAACTCTGCCTAGAAAGGGCACTGACTTGGTACTACTTAATATAAATCTCAGAAGTGTCATGAAGAGAATTCAAGATTTGTATACCACCCTTGCTCTATGTACTCCAGATATAGCCCTTATAACAGAGAAACCTGGCTAAAAGCAGTCATCGTAGCAGTGAAATATTTCCCCCAGTATACAGTATACATAGGCTAGATAATCAACAGAAAAGAGGTGGTGGTATCGGTTTTCTATACAAAAACAATCTTAGTTTAGAAACTTTACACCTAACCATCCCGAACTTTAACAACACTGAAATAATGTTTGCTAAACTAACAATTAATCCAAAGAAACATAGTGGGAGCCTATATCCCACCTGGGAACAATCTGACTGTTCTAGAATACATCCTAAATTGGACAGCAACATCCATCCCTTAGGAAACAATTCTAATGACTGACTTTAATGTGGACTGATCTCCTGTAGCTCTAAAAATGCCACTGACCACATTAACATACACGGTTTCTCACAAACAATCCAAACTTGTCCTAGAGTAGACAAAACAAACATTCAGGCCTGGACTGGATCCTTGCAAACAGGCCAAATTTATCCCTATGCTCTCGCTGTCTCTCAGCCTCAGTGACCATATTCCAACTTACATTCTCCGACACCAAATAAATCCACAAAGACTTACCACCTCTGCCAAATCCGAGATAAAAAATGTATCCCCAAGACTTCATAACTAGTTTCAAAAAATTCATCTGGGCACCACTCAAAAATCTCCCTTCAGATACTGCAGTTAAATACTTTAACTCAACCTTCCTCAACATCCTAAACATCTTGTCCTCCCCATGAACAATAAGGTTAAAATCCAGTTATGCAGCCTGGCTAACCAAACAAACAAAATTTCCTTTAAAAACTAGAGATAAGGCCTGGGAGAAATGGCTCAACAACAAAACTGCGAATAACAAACAAACATGTCTAGAACTACAAAATAAAGCAAATAAAAACATATTGGACAGGACAAAACAAATTACTGTAGTAGTATCTAATCACAAAAATCAAAGAAACAGAAATATTCTGGGCTGCCATCAAAAACTCCTAGAGCCAGTACACACTAGTACTCCCTTCCCAACACTCACTGATACTAAAGACAACATAGCCTCACAATTTAATATATACTACACTAAATCCACACTAGCCCTCACAAACAATAATTGCTCTTCCCCTACCCATATTCACATAGTACCCAGACTTGATCCCAATAACTTCTCTTTCCACCCTGTTCCAATAAACACCAAAGTTAAATATCTCAAAAGGCTTAAACGTACTACACTTGCTGCCTACTATCTACCTGTCGAATATCTAAAAATCGCTGCAGAAGAAATAGCCTATCCAGTATCCATATAAATAAATTGATCCATTTCAGAACAAGAAGTCCCTAAAATTCTGGACGTATCATATAGTGTCTCTCTACACAGAGATGGAAACTCGACAGAATTATCAAATTACCAGCCAGTAGCTATACTATCACCATTACATAAAATATTTGAAAGGTACATCCATTCACAAATCTGAAACTATCTAATAACTAACAATCTTCTAACACTCAGCATGGTTTCAGTCCTAATCATAGTGCCACCACTGCCCTTGTTAACTTTACTAACGTTATTAGCCACCATCGCATTGAAGGCAGTTTAGTTTCCTCCGTCTTTCCTGATCTGTCAAAAGCTTTTGATACTCTCTCTCATTCTAAACTCTTAACTACACTCTTGGAACTTAAACTTAGCCATTCTGCATTTACTTGATTCTAGAAATATCTAACTGGTCACCAGGTAGCTGTAAAATGGCAACAAAATCTCTCTTCTCTGCTGCCTGTAACCTTGGGAATACCAAAGGGATCTATTCTGGGTCCTCTTCCTTTTATTATCTTTGCTAACAGTCTTTATACTGTAACCCTACTTGCCTCCGTAGTTCAATATGCAGATGATTCCACCGTGATTTGTGCCGCCCCAACACTACAAAAACTCCAAATAATCACCCAGTGGTCATTCAGTGCAGTGGAATCTTGGCTAAACAATGCACAACTTATACTTAGCCCTAACAAACCAAAACCCATGCTCTTCTATCCGACTAATCTGCCTCAGAAATTCTCACAAATCTTAAGAAATCTGACATAGCAAAACTCGAAACTTGCTATAATTTGTGTCTTTCGACTTTTCCCGGTTAGGGGTCGCCACAGCAGAACTCTGGTCCGCTAATGATTGGTAGTGGAATTTTACGTACCGGATTACCAGCCCTGATGCACAACCTTCAACGAAGGCATGCCCCATTCACGTATGCCTCCATACAGAAGACACTCTAGCCGAGAATCGAATGGGACAACGTCTTGCTATGAGGCGACAACGCTACCGCAGCACCACCACCGCAGTCGAAACTTGCTATAATAAAATTGCAAAATTTGCTACAGAATCAGATTTCAGATCCTATCATAGTTTGGCTTTAAAACAACTATCTTGTCTCAAACTACCATATCTACTAGCTTATAATTAACTCACCTTCGCCCATTGAATACTAAATTAGCCAGAAAAAACACCAGTACTTCAAAATCTACTAATACACTACTCCAATAACAGGGTATTGTGTTCAGTTAAAGAATCCTTCTTAAATATATCCAAACCTAACAATGCAGCTGGAGTATCACTTTACTCAAACTGCATAGCCAAAACTTGAAATTCCCTGCCATTAAATATCAAAAGAACTACTAATAATTCCAACTTTAAAAAAAATGTCATATCATGCCTGTCTGAAATCTGGATCTGCTCTTGCACAAACCCCGGTTAGGAAATAGATTTCTTAAGGGAGCTAAAAGAATGCAAGCAGATACTTTTGTATTTGAATAGTTAGTAAAACCTACTATATATATGTATATATATATATATATATATATATATATATATATATATATATTTAACTTGCTTTGTTGTTTACCTTCAATCACAGTACTATTCTTTGTATTCCTATCCAGACTATAGGATTGTATTAGTGAAATGTATAACATGCATTTTTCATTTTGTGCTTGTATCTGAGATTGACTCAACATTTGTATCTGTATATTGTATATGTATCATGCTGTTATTTATAAATGTGGAGCTTTGACTCAACATTTGTATCTGTATGTTGTATATGCATCATGCTGTTATTTATAAATGTGGAGCTTTGACTCAACATTTGTATCTGTATGTTGTATATGTATCATGCTGTTATTTATAAATGTGGAGCTTTGACTCAACATTTGTATTTGTATGTTGTATATGCATCATGCTGTTATTTATAAATGTGGAGCTTTGACTCAACATTTGCATCTGTATGTTGTATATGCATCATGCTGTTATTTATAAATGTGGAGCGTTTCTCCCCAGGCTTCCATTGAAAAAGTCCAGTCAGACTTTCCCGGTAAACAAATATTAAAACAAAATAAATAGAGGAGGAGTCCAACTGGGCATTCCTAGACTTGGCGAAAACATACGATAAGGTCCCAAAAAAGCTGATTTAGACAGTCCAGCAGTGGGTCAAACTGCCAGAACCTCTAATACAATTAGAGTAGGCTATGTACAGGGACCCAGTGACTCAAGTACAAACTGCATTAGGTCTCACAGATGAGTTTATGGTGGGAGTGGGTGTGCAGTAAGACTCCCTTCTGAACCCATTGCTGCTGATACTGGTGGTGGATTACATTAGCAAACAGGCTGGAAGGGACAGATCAGAGTTGCTGTATAGAGACGATGTGGCATTAAAGATAGAATCTGAACAAAAACTTCAGCAAAGGATAGGGGATAGGAATGCAACATTGAAGGTATATGGGATGAAAGATTACTGATAAGACCATCGTAACAGCAGTAGATGGGGAAAATCAGAAGACATTGAAGTGAGACAGAGGTACAGGCTAACAGCTTCAGGTATCTGGGAGGGGTGGTTGAGGAGGAGGAGGAAAGTCTGACTGAGGAGGTCAAAGCTAGGATCAGAGGGGCTGCAGCCAACTGTCATGCAGTGTCAGAGGTAGTGTATAACAGAATATTGCCAAAGCATTGAAAAGCGCGGAGTACAAAGCAGTGGTACTTGTATATTGTACAGAAACCAAGGCAGTAAAGGCAGACCAGTTGAGAAAGCTAGGGGTGATAGAGATGACGTGCCTGAGATATGTGGTAGGATGCGCACTGTGGGACAGATGAAGAAATGATGTCATCAGAACAGAAGCAAAAGTAGCTCCAGTTGCAGCGAAGGTCAAAGAGAAGAGATTACGGTAGTTTGGGCAAATATGCAGAAAAGCAGAAGACAGTCTGGTGAAGAAGATCTGGGACAGACAGGAAGAAGGCAAGAGGAAACAAGGGCATCCAACAAAGAGCTGGATGGAGTGTGTGAGGGAAGACCTGTGACAGTCAGGTATGACTGTCGAAGAAGGTAGGAGAATGTCTTTGAATTTAGAGATGGCAATAGTTGACAAAAAACCTAACCCCATGTAGAAAATGCAGGAAAAAGGGGCTGTTGTTGATGAGGATTATGAATGGAAATTTAAAGAGGTAGCTAGAAACTTGGGGCTATTGCAGTGACCTAAGGTGAGTGCCACCATACCATGCAAAGTCATACTGCATTTTTTTCATGATGTATTAATTTAACTTTTGGATAGAAACAATAAGCCATTCATTGACAGTGTTCAGATTCTTCTTCTTCTTTCAGCTGCTCCCGTTAGGGGTCGCCACAGCAGATCATCTGTTTCCATTTCTTCCTGTCCTCTGCATCTTGCTCTGTCACACCAACCACCTGCATGTCCTCTCTTACCACATCCATAAACCTTATCTTAGGCCTTCCTCATTTCCTGTTACCTGGCAGCTTCATCCTTAGCATCTTTTTCCCAATATACTCTGCATCCCTCCTCAGCACATGTCCAAACCAAAGTAATCTTGCCTCTCTGGCTTTGTCTCCAAACCTTCCAACCTGGGCTGACCCTCTAATATACTTATTCCTAATCCTGCCCATCCTCGTCACACCCAGTGCAAATCTTAACATCTTCAACTCTGCCACGTCAAGCTCTGACTCCTGCCTTTTTGTCAATGTCACTGTCTCCAACCCATATAACATAGATGGCCTCACTACCCTCTTGTAGACCTTCCCTTTCACTCTTGCTGGTACTCGTCTGCCACAAATCGCTCCTGACATTCTTCTCCACCCACTCCATCCTGCCTTTACTCTCTTCTTAACCTCTCTTCCACACTCACCATTACTCTGAACTGTTGATCCCAAGTACTTAAACTCATTCACCTTCGCCACCTCTACTCCCTGCATCCTCACCATTCCTCTATCCTCCCTCTCATTCACACACACATATTCTGTCGTAGTCCTGCTGACCTTCATTCCTCTTCTCTCTAGAGCATATCTCCACCTCCCTAGGGTCTCCTCCACCTGTTCCCTACTCTCACTACAGATCACAATGTCATCTGCAAACATCATAGTCCACGGGGACTCCTGTCTGATCTCGTCTGTCAACCTGTCCATCACCACTGCAAATAAGAAAGGGCTCAGAGCTGACAGTGTTCAGATTAAAGAAAAAAAAAAAGACAAATAGTGCTGATGGCCTACAATGGAACAGACCTGCAGCAACACGGAATGCATGACGAGTAAATGACGAATAAATGACCAAATATGAGGTAGCCAACAAACAGAAATTAAGACTGTGATCTTTCTCTACATGGTGCTTCTAGAAAGTCACTAAGTGACTGTGTAAACATTGTCCACTGCCAACAGCCTGCTACTGTGCCATATGTTGTGAATGAATGTCATGCATGTAAGCCAGTTATACTGCCCAAGTTCACCAATGACCAAAACAATCAAACTCTTCTCATTCAAGTACCATAATTGTAGGAAATTGCCATGGAACCACAGCACTGCCCTTATTTTAAACAAAAGTACAACTGGAGGTGTTACTTCTGGAAGCCCATTTGATAAGGAGAAAGCAAAGGGCTGTCTATGCATAAACATATAGTTCTTTTTAACTGACTCTTTTTTTTTTTTTTTTTTTTTTTTTTTTGTAATCATAGTGTTATTGCTATAGTAGAATACTAGGCTATCAACCCAAGGGGCCTTATTAAGCCTAGCTGCACCCCCAAAAAAAAAATTGATAGGTATTGTTTCCCAAGGGTTTTTGTGGTATTTATATGCTTAGGCTTAGGTGGCTGAGCATTTACAAGCTTCTTTTGTCTAAAATGGACATAGGTGCCAGGCCAGGGGTATATTTATGGTTCCCCATCCTCTCACTGATCCAAGATTCTCTTCAATAAGTGCAGGGATAAACTCTGCTTCACTTGGATGGGAAGCCTGTTCCTGAGAAGGAAGAGCCTGTGAGACACATTTCTGCCCCTCCAGCACATCCTAATTATGTTGCAGGCAAGGTTTAGATTTTTGGATAGTGTTCCTGATGCTGTTTGTTTTACGGATGTGAAACAGGTTAATTGGGATGGGATCAAAGAATGCTTTATAGGCCATGCATGGGTCACCCCTCAGCAGTCAGTAAGAGACCAAATATAAGGACAAGGCTTGGAGGTGGTCTGCATATGACTTGTTTTCCACACCATGTATTCTTTTTGTAAGAAATGTCTGAAGATGCTCCAGTACTTGCATATGCCTGGGAAGGTACATATAGAAGGGAGTACTGGCCTCAGTGACTGGTCTTATGAGAGCAGAGTACAGCAGAACAGTGACGTGTTTGGATTTACATGCCACACCTCTACTTATAAGTTGTGCAGCATAAACTGATTTTGTCACTGAAGTAGACACTTAATGGTTAAATGCCAAATCCCTGTCTTGTCTCAGGGGTGTGTTGTCATGTAGTAGTTTGCTGGGGTGGCCGTCTATCCAAAAGATATTATGATGCACTTTTTGAAGTTGAGTCTTACACCTTGACTTTGGCACCATTTATTGACCTCAGTCAAGTATTTTTGGATATTTTTGTCTTGGGGGATTCAGTAACTGCTCCTGGTTTCAATCATCTGCAAACTTGGTCAGCCAGAGGCCCATGATGTTATCCTTGACCTCAGAGAAGTAGATGCCAAACAGGAGTAGCCCAAGTAATAAGCCCTGAGACACCCCTCTAGTAACTGGCCTTTTTGTGGAGTTAGTCTCCATTTTAACTTTTTGGGTACTGTTGGTAAGCTAGCTGGCCATCCAGTGGGTGTTGTAGGGGTTTATACCTAGTTTAGTGAGCTTTTCTACCATGCCTGAATGGGGTATTTTATCAAATGCCCTGCCCAGGCCTAGGTAGGTAGTATTTGGATACCTTTTCAAACAAGTTTACCAAGTTGAGTAGGAAAGCCCTGCCCTTGACAAATGTGAACTGATTTGGGTCCAATGTTTTTAAGATTTCCTGTGCCATCGTTGCGGACAGCCTTGATTATTCTCTCCATAGCTTTGCATATCAGGATAGTCAGGCTAATCCGTCTGTAATTCCTTGAGTTCATGGTTGTCCCACCTTTGTGCAGCTGGATAAGTTTTGCAGTCCTCCAATCATGTGTTATGAAGTCTGTTTGGAGGCTGTAGTTAAATAACTATTCTAGTGGGCTTGATAGTTCATGTTTTATACCATTAAGGAGGCATCCTGGGATATTGTTGAGACCCATCAGTGCAGTGCTCTTGGCCTTGGAGAGTGCCTTGTGTACCTGCTCTCTGATGATATTTGGGGGAATTATGGATGTGAGTATTTCCTGGGTGGCATCTGGTGGAGAGAGGGTGGTAAAACTGGAGCTAAATTTGTCAGTCAGGAGGTTTGCTATATCTTCTGGATCTGTATAGGTGACACCATTTTAATTCAGTACATTGATGTGTGTTGCATTTAAGGGTATGGACATAGCTAAATAAAGCTTTGTGATTGTCCCTGGACTGGGAGGCTGATTTTACCTTAGATTTGGCTTTGGTAGACTTGATTACCCCCCTAAATTGCTTATTTAGGTTGGTGAAGGATTTTTTTTAAATTTTGCCATATTTTTCTTCTTTTTATTATACAAAGTATTGATGATGGGATTCCACCAGGGTGATTTGTTTTCTGTGTTGATTTTGTGCTTAATCCGGGTAAATACAGCTGTATCAGTGGAACTGTTAATACGATTACACAGGATTTCTGTGAATGATTTCACACAGGCAGAGGTATTTTCAGGGTTTTGAGGGGAAGCTTTACATTTTGCAAGGGTGTCACCTAGAAGTAGGAATGCTGTCCTAGAATAATTCCTAAAAATTTACAGGGTTAGCCAGAGTCCCTGTTTTTTCCTTTTATTTAAAGACTACAGCTTTATTGTCTGATCTGAGCAGGGAAGACATTACAGTAGGGAATCTGAAACATTCTGTCACATTTGTGAGGACCAGGTCAAGGATGTTTTGCCCCTAGTAGGCGTACAGACTAACTGTTCTAAGCTGTTTGCATTTACAAAGTCCAGGAATCTCTGGGCCAGCATGTTAGGAGTCATATATGATTCCCAGTTTATACTGGGATAGTTAAAGTCACCCATGATTATGATGTTATATAGAAACAAAAACACTTCCCACTGCTAAAATGTAGCCAGCAAACAAGAACAAATGTAAAGGAAAAAGCAAGCTACTCTCCATGGCTAAGTACTCGTGCCTTCAATAAAACAATTTATTGGATAGAAAACAAGAGTAAAAGTTCAACGTCCCCAAATCCACATACGATAAACGCTTTCGATAAAACTCTTCTTCAGATTGTAACTTTACGGGACTCGGAACTTAATTTTTAAGTAAAAGGATCAAATTACATAATTCTTCCTGCTTCTTCAAACAAATCAACGTCCATTCTACTAACACACCCTTCTGCTTGTCCAATAGTTAGCCGTATTGCATTAGACCTATCCTCACTTGCCAGTGGTAGGTCTTGTGTTTTTTAACGGTCTGATAGGAATCACGGCATTCAGACCAGGAAATTGGTCTGCTCTTAGATTAATGATCCATTTAGATTCTCTCAGCTCAGTTCTATAGACAACATCTCCTAATTTCTTCCGTATGTAGATCTTCTCTATTACTTTAAATAAAAAGGAATGTGAGGGAAAAGTGTTGACATGTGCAGCCAGAGCATTATGTAAATCCTTTGAACGAATGTCCCTTAAATGTCTCAATATTCGATTTTTGAACACTTGGTTCATCTTTCCCACATAATATGCTGTGCAAGTCGCTAAGTAAACAACATCCAATGTAATACACGTAGTTTTGACATTAAATTCATATTTTATACCTGTAGTGGGATGATGAAAAAGATTACTGCTATCTATATTTCCACAAGCTAAGCAATTTCCACATTTAAAAGTGCCCCTAGGTCCTAAGATCTGAGCGTTAGGAAAGCCATCTTTCCCACATAAAAGCCTTTTCAAATTCTTTTTGCTTTTATAGCCAAAGCTGGGGGTTTCACCCACAATCTCTCTTAATTTAGGATCTTGGGTAAGAACTGCCCAATATTGATGGATTGCTTTTTCTACTTGCAAATTGTCAGTACTATAAGTCATCATTACTCTAATTCTTTCTCTTGACTCATAACTTCTGGCAATTTTGGAACTAGGTGCATCACAATTTCCTTCTTTCACTCGTCGTCCATAGGGATCATAGTTTCCACTTTGTTATAACCTCGTGCTCTTAAATTTCTTTGTAATATTTGTAATTCCTTCTGGCCGTTCGAGTCATGGGTACATCTCATAATCCTGATAGATTAATTTTGCATATTTTTAATAATGTGTTTCGGATGCATACTGTTTTTAAATAGATAATGATTTCTCCACGTTGTTTTTCTGTGCAAGGATATGCTCACATTATTTCCTTCTTCCATTGTCACATCAACATCCAAAAAGCTGACAGTCTGTCGGGACCATTGCCCTGTCAATTTCAGAAAGTTAGTAGTCTCATTTACATATTTCAAAAACCCTTCAAATTGACTTCCTTCACCCTTCCAAAGCACAAAAAGGTCGTCTAAAAATTGACCATAAAAAAGTATATTGTTCTGCCCAGGATTTCTACAACTCAATATGTGCGCATTCTCCCATCCTGCCAGCACCAAAATCTGAGTAGCAGTTTGCGCAGGGAGTGCCCATTGCAACTCCCCAATGCTGCCAATAAATGGTTTGTCCATAGAGAAAAAAATTATTTTCCGGGATTAATTCCAATAACATACATAGCCTTCCAACTTCAGTCCCATTCATAATACGTGTTAGGCTTCCTCTGATCGTTTCCACCCCATAATCGTTGGGTATGGAGGTGAAGAGACTATTCACATCCATCGTGGCTAACAGCAAGTTTTATTTCTCTGCACAGCCTCTTGTAATTTATTGAGGAAATCATCTGTGTCCTTCAAAACAGTATCCCATGTCCATTAAAACTCTCTAACTCTTTCTCAACATACAAGGACATGGTCTTAGTCACCCATCCTTGCCATGATACTATGGGATGAAGTGGGGGATTACATATATCTTTATGAATTTTCGGCAGCTCACTTATAGAAGGAACAGTGGGATGTTCCGTGTGGAAAAAATCATACTGCTTTATATTAATCATTCTTTCCAACAACGTATCTTTAAGTCGTTCTTCTACTTTGTGTATGGCATTCTTTAATTTCATAGCTGAAACTTCTACATATGTTTTCCTATCTTGCAGCATTTCAGACATCTTCCCAGTATACCAGTTGGCTTCAAGCACAACTATCGCTCCTCCTTTGTCAGCTAGTTTCAATATGATAGATTCATTTCGCTGCGGAGAAAAAAGTGCTTGTCTTTCCTCATAGCTAACATTATGGAAGTGTTTTGTGTTTGATTCTTGCCTTATTTTTTCCATTTCATTACTACCCAGTCGAACAAATAGATCTACAGCTAGGTGGTTTATGGGCACAGAAGTACTAGGTCTCTTCAAAGCCTTAGTTCCAATGGTATCACGAGTACCATAAATATTCTTTAACATAACATTGCGGGCGAAACATTTCAAATCTATGACAAATTCACTTAGGTCTGACCTCAGGGAAGGAATAAAAGTAAGTCCTTTCTCTAACAGATTTTTTATCAGGAGGTAGGATGTATTTCAAGATGTTTACTACCAGAGATTTTTCAACTAACTCATGGTCTTTTTCATCTTCCGGTCCTGACTCTATTCCCATTGATTCTTGAAATATGGTTGTTTCAGAAAAAAACGGTAAATGATAATTAATGGTTATATGTGTGGCTCCTTGCTTCGGTATAGTGCCGTTTTGATTAACTTTACTGGTTCCTTCCATTGGTAAATCTGTTACATATATCTCCTCCCTTGTACTTCCTATAGGTTCTTGATCTCTTCTTCTTATTGTTGATTGCTCCATTTCATTTGTCTTAGTCTGTCGATTGGCTAAGCTTGAGCTTGTTCCTGTCTACTGTCCGAAAATCAATTCTTCTCTCTTCCCTAGGCCATTCGAAAATTCTGCCTTCTTTAAAATCTGCAACGTCCCTAGTTAATTTTTTTATTTTTTGGTCTTTAAGCTTGGTAGCAAATATGTTCATATTAAACTGTAGTGCTTCCAACTTGCGTATTTGATATGAACTCAAGCTTAATTTCTCCATCTCTTTTTGATTTTCCTCAATCGCTTTAACTATTTTCTCCTCCTCTGGCTTAAAATACTCAATTAACAGTTTCATGTAGCGAAAGCTAGTTACAAGATTTATGGCTTGCTACTTTGCCAATAAATCCGGATACTGATTTCCGTAACTTGGCATGCACTTCACCCTCATACCTCGAGGGATTACTTGGTTATGTAAACTGGCTTCTAATTGGAAGCGCTGCCATGTACGTACATACTTGTAAAATTAATACAATGGAAAGAGAACAGCAGCAAGATCATTGGTACGCTACAATGATACATGGCAGAAAAATACAATAAATTAGTTGGAAATACAGCAACAGTGCTCTGAAATATCTTACAAAAGTGCAAAAGACCCACAATTTAAAGTACTTATCTCTGCTAAGAGAGCACTGGACACAAGCCAAGTATTTGTGAGCTCAGTAGAAATAAGCCAATAGCTATGCAAACATGCCAAATTTATAGAGGCAGATAAAACTGACTAAACAAAGTAAATAGTCCTCTAATCAATTAAGCATTGTCAACTTAAAGCCTTCCTGTTTAATTCTCATCTCAGAAAAAACAGGCTACCTTCTATTGCCACTAGAGAGGCAGTCCCAGGCCTTCTTAATGTAAAACCACACTGCAGTTGCTCCAAAGTGATCTGTTATCTGTTAAACGTTGATAGTGAAGTGCTGGTGAGTGTATATATAATCTGAACCAATATTTCAAGTGCTAAGGTGGTATGGCTTTCACTATTTCTGTGTATTTCTGCATAAATATCCGTTTTGCACTGCAAAGTGCTCAAAGGTAGTTTCTGTTGTTTACCTGAATATGGGCTTATTCTAACACATGTAGTATTTGGATAAATGTGGTTATACTTTATTTTATGGGGTCCCTATTAGAAAGACGAAAAATCAAAATCTTGAATGGCTTAGATGTCGAAAATGGCGTTCTTTGTAATCGCTATTGTGAGATCATGGTATAGTAAAGATCAAAAAATTTGGCAATTCCTCACTGTAATACTATCTCGGAGTTGGAATATATATTTAGAAGGGGGTGTGAGGGGCACAGCCACCCACAATAGCGATTTTGATTACCTGCATTCCCGCTCATGTGAGCGTTTGAGATTTTGTCTATATAATATAGACCCTTTTTGAGTGTGTACTGCTTACAAGTGAAGGAAAATGTGGAAAGTAATGATCAATGTTGAAGACATGAAGGTTTGGCAGGAATGGGGAGAGAAAGGAAAATGTGTGTGTGCATTCCGCATAGCTAGTTTTAAGTTATTTAGACATAAACCATAAGGCAGTGGTTTGAAGGTCAGAGCTGAAGTTCTCTGACATCTGACAGTTATGTTGGTCTGAGCTGTCGTAGGGAAGGAGGTTTCTGCACAGAATGTCTTGAAGTTTATATATCTAGAAATAAGTCAGTTTGAGAGAGAGAGAGAGAATTTTTTTTCTCTTATTTAGAATGTACTTTTTTATTTAGGTATTATAAGGAAGGGCTAGTAATATTTAAAAAATGTATCTCATTGGATTCAGTTTCACACCATGACACATGATCTGGCTTGTGTCGTTAAATGAATGTTGTAATACAATGATCAGATGCTTTGGCTTAAATTGCTGAATGAATGCATTAATCAGTGACCACCAACATGGCAATGACTGATAAAAACTTTTAAGGACAAAAGAGGAACTGACTATATCTATTCAATAAATGGCAGCATTTTCTGTTTTTAGCTGCTGTTCATATATTATAAGTGTGATGGGTGAACAGGAGGAGGAGGAGGTGATGGAGAAGAAAAAAGACAGTATTTATAGCATCATATTAGCTTCAAAGGTAGGATGGTTCTTTTTGGAGGGGATTTGACTCTGCATGACCAAAAACAAAAATATGTATACATTATTGGATTCGGTATTACAATAAAATGCTTTGGTTTGTGCTGCTGCATGAATGTTGTAATGCAGTTGCCAAAAAACAAATTTAAGATTTGAAAAGAAATTAAAAAAAAAACAACTCTTACTGAAAAAATGACCGTTTCCAATTAAGGCTGCTTGACATACAGCAAATGCACAGTGGGTCAGCTGAAAGAAAACGTTTGCAGTGAATTGGGCTCAAAGACAAGATGACTAGTGCCAACTGTACAAGGTGTTTTAGTTTGCATGGCTAAAAAGAAAGCACAGTGGAGGCATTTTTATATTGTTGCAGGACTAAATGAATGCCATAATATAGTGATTGCCACCAAGCAAGCAGCCCCAAAAATAAATTTACACTTTGCCATACCCTGGATTGAAAGGCACAGGGCTTTTGTTGCTGGTATCTGTACTTCACTTAGCTGGAAAAGAAAAATTGCATTGCACTTGATTTTGTTTTACAATGGCACAGTTTGCTCTGATTTGTGTGGTTAGTGAGCTTTTATAGTACAGTGTTTGTATGATTTGGTATCTACTGGTAATTAATTAATTTATTTATACACATAATAGTACAGTCATCAGTGATCACCAAGACAGAAGTGACCACAAATAATTTTAAGAACAAATACGGATTTGAATAAGTCTTACTAAAATTTTATAGTGTTTACATACAAATTATGGATGGTATGGCAGAAAAAAAAAGATTTTCCAGGTCATTAGATTGAAAAGTAAGATAGTTATTGTCAGGGGATACTTCTTTGTGTGTTTGAAAGAAATGCTTTATAGTACAATGTACGCAATTTTCTTCTGTCAAATAATGTTATGGATTGCCTTAGAGTACTGTAATACAGTGACCAGATGCTGTAGTTTGTGCAGCTGAATTAATGTTATAATGTAATGATACTGCTTTCATGGTTTGGTCTGGTTTACACAGCTGAATGAATGACACAGTGATTACCAGTGCCAAGAATCCATTGGATTTCATTTTGTATTACTGCAGCATTTTCAGGTTTTTGTGGGTGAATGGATGCTAAAATATATTGACTATCAACACAGCTGTGGGCAACATTAACTTTAAGAACAAAACAGGTATTAAATATTTACTGAAATAAAAAAAAGTCTTTCCTTTTCTCTTATTTAGCTTTTGCTCACAAATGCTTTACAAGTGCTTGAAAATCACTGTGTCAAAGCTGGGGACTTGAGCACTTTGTAGACCGTGTAGGATGCTGCGCATGCTTGAACTGGAATATGGAGTTGGGCAAGGATCCATGAGGAGGGAAGGGAGTTTTAAGGTTAGAGAGTAATCAGGGAATTTAGGTGTAGGGCGGAGATTGGGTTTTAAGGGTTACAGAGCCATTGGGGACTTTAGGTTTAGACAGTGATTGCGGACTTAATGGTTAGGGAAGGGGAGTGATGGTTTAGTATAGGGTTAGGGAAGGGGAGTGATGGTTTAGTATAGGGTTAGGGAAGGAGAGTGATGGTTTAGTATAGGGTTAGGGAAGGGGAGTGATGGTTTAGTATAGGGTTAGGGAAGGGGAGTGATGGTTTAGTATAGGGTTAGGGAAGGAGTGATGGTTTAGTATAGGGTTAGGGAAGGAGAGTGATGGTTTAGTATAGGGTTAGGGAAGGGGAGTGATGGTTTAGTATAGGGTTAGGGAAGGGGAGTGATGGTTTAGTATAGGGTTAGGGAAGGGAGTGATGGTTTAGTATAGGGTTAGGAAGGGAGTGATGGTTTAGTATAGGGTTAGGGAAGGGAGTGATGGTTTAGTATAGGGTTAGGGAAGGGGAGTGATGGTTTAGTATAGGGTTAGGGAAGGGGAGTGATGGTTTAGTATAGGGTTAGGGAAGGGGAGTGATGGTTTAGTATAAGGGAGGGATGAGTCAGTTGGGATCTGGGTGTAAGTTTTAGAGTTTAGATTCTGGCAGGGCTGTGTAGTTTATAAAACAGGGTGGGAGGACTCTGTAGAAATGGGAGATCAGATTAGTGGGAGTTTGACCCCTTACTTTTTGAAGCAAATGGCAGCAAGCAGGCATGTTACAAGCTACTAGCACACAGGCACCTCTAGTAGGTTGCACATACAGGATGTGACAAATGAAGAAGTAAAATCCTGTGCACTAGATTTGATTTTATACTGCTATGTAAACACTACTTGCTTTAAATACTGTTCTGAGATGAAGGGCTTTGCTGCTATCCTTATCTGTTGCAAATCATATAAATCTTTTGTTTATTGCATATTCTTCTGCTGCTCTGCTACTTGGGAATTTTTACACTTCTACATGTATGCAAACCATTGCAAAAAGATATAACCACAGAGCATTCTGTTCTGAATTATGGTCAGGCACATTTATTTATTATACACTATTTCAAAAAGCTTCATTCCTAAATCAACAAAATAAAGTTTTTTCTATTGTGGATCGTGTTATACTGGTATTTTCAGTGTTGCTTCTCAATGTATCCGAAATACCAGAAATTTCTGTGCACAAAATTTAATTTTTTTTTTGAGAAATAATGAGCAAATTCAGGGGATGACATATTTTGAAATTTGCAGTACATATTGTCTCGATATTTTGTTCCAGAGTTTCCCTTTCTAATTACAGAATTCTAAAAGAATACTTTCAAATGCTTGTAGAAAATTGTATACATGACCATAGGTTTCATGCATTTTAGAAATATAGTACTCTAAAATAGTCAAAAGAAAAGTGAAAATTGTGGTTTATATCTGTACTCCTAGTATAATCTTTCAAGAGTATAATACATCAGATCAGAGCTCCAGAAAGCTTTAATTTATTTTCCTTGGTTAATAGGTAAATATTATGCTATCAGTCTGCTGACACTTATAAGTATGTCCAGTAATCAGCTTTCAGAATCAAACTCTATAGCTTGTATATGAGATGTGAAAATCTTAACTTATGTTATTCTAACCCTCTCCAAAAGCAAGTTAATCTGTCTGTATTTATGGTTTAGGGTCGTAGGTTTGTACTAGGCCATCTGTCTGCTGACCATTATAAGCCTAGCCAATAACAAAAAGTCAGAATCAAACCCTGTACCTTGTATTTGTGAAGTAAAGACATTAATTATACGAACTCCATATAACTATAATATATTTAATACAATTTATATAATTTTAACTAATGTTTGTCAGACTGCTAGATTTGAACCCCTACCAATCCACATCACCATTCCTCAGATCTCTTCAGAAAGAAAGTCATTTTGTTTGCTTTCCGTTTCATCTCTTTAGGATACTGTAAAAATATCCATTTAGTTTAGAATACTGTTTTGGCAAGCACTTATTTGATGTGACATACCCTAGATGCTTGTAGTCCATTTCCCCATAATATTTGATATGTTGATTACCATAGTAGATCTTCAAATATGCTTATTTTTGCCTCATGTAAATGAAGAAACTGAATGGTATTATCTTATTATTAGTTTCTTTATTCTACCCATTTTTTAACTTTCTTTTGCTGACTTTGACACCTTGATTAGCTCTCTCCATTATGGGATATTTTATTTGTATATTGATGATCATCTCTGGGCTTTGTTCCTTCTTGTATGACAGCTTGGTGGCCTGTCTTCATCCATCTTTTGACCCAAATTCTTTTTTAAATGTAAAAGGGCATATTAAGCTATTAATTGGAAGTGGAGATCACTTTTCCTGAACAGTACTGCTGTCATATTGTAAATGAACGTAACACTCTGGGTGGTTCACCAGTTTGGCATGATGCAAACCCAGTTCTTCTGTAACACTTAAGCATAAAAGCTGCTGTCTATATTGGGACTGGAGGTGCAACCATAACCAATTTCCCACCCTCCTTATACCACTAAGTATTGGGTAGGGGTTCATTTATCGTAATATCATTAATGTATGTAGGCCTAGCCCTCTCAGTGCTGAGATATTGACAGCTACCATCATTCTAGTGAGGTGTGCCTTTTTTCATAAGCATTTCTGTTTTACATATGACAGTGTTTCACATATTAAACTATATAACTAAAGTTTTAAAAACGTGAAAAACAAGGAATGGCAAATGCAGTGTTTTTGTGTGTGTGTGTGTGTGTGTGTGGGGGGGGGGGCAAGTACCATGATCTCAGTGCAATTAGTTTGACTTTTAAAACATTGCCAATATGGTCTTTATCAATTTTTTTAAATATCAGACTTCATATGGTTAAGTAAACTACAACTGTGGAATATTAGCATGAATGGCTAAGGCCAATGGAACACCAAATGGTGTAGGTTAATGCAAGCACCAAAAAGAAAACTGGCTAGACTTAAAAATGGTCATCATGGGCAGCTAACCTAGTATTGCCCTGGGTGCAAAGTGTTGTTAGAGATGGAGTTATTGCAGGAGATTGTTTTTTTTATTTATTTTTTATTTTTTTGCTCTTCTATGGAAGTGCTAGCTGGGGCATGAATGTAATAACTTTAAAAACAATGTAGCCATTGGGTTACTACATTGAACTTTTTTTTTGGTCTTCAGTGGACGAGCTAGATAGGGGTGTGTGGATATATCTGTAATAATCTGATTACTAGAATGTAGTGAGCTGGTTATTACTCAATCCGCGGTGGTGCAGCAGTAGCGTTGTTACCTCACAGCAAGAGGTTCTCCCGTTAGATTCTCGGCTGGAGTGCAGGCAGTGCCTTCTGTGTGGAGTCTGCATTTCCTCCCAGCGGTTGGGTGGGTGTTCAAAAGACATGCGTAAATGGGCGTGCCTTCGTTGAAGGTTGGACATTGAGTTGTCACCTCGGCGTTTGTGAAAATCTACTGCCAATCATTAGCGGACCGGAGTTCCGCTGTGGTGACCCCTAACAGGGAAAAGCCAAAAGACGAGAGAGAGTGAGCTGGTTATTACAAGGAAGGTTTCTTTTTTGTTTTTTTTTTCTCTTTAGTTGAAGAGCTACCTGGGGTGGGGTGCTGGCTTGTGGTATGGGCACAGGGTACTGATTGAGCCAGCTAAACCTCTGCTTACCTATGACTCTACATGTATAGTGAGCTCATGACGATTCTTGTTCTCTCCTCATGCAATTTCGCATAGAATGGGCTTGAACTTTCAAGAGACCTGTATCTCCTGAGACACTCAACCTCCAGTGAACAAGGCAACACCTACTCCTTTTTCACTCACACATAATGAAGGCCTAAGCCCATAAGGCTCACTAAGTTTGCTTCCACACAGGAAATATTTTATTCATAGGTGACTGTATAGTTAGGCATACATATTCCACATTCACCAGACTGGATCAGAATAGGATGACTGTAAGTTGTCTGGTGTCAGGATTTATGCTTTCATAAGGGCCATAAGGTCTCTTAAACAAGACAAATATTATTAAGATCAAAAATGGTGGCCTGTGTGGGAGTGAATGACTTCATGTTCTCCCACTTTATATGTTATAAGTGATATGCCTCTTTGGAAAGATAGGGTAATAAAAGACCTGACTACTTATATGGACAACTATCTCTTATTTAGTCATGTTTCCATCATAACTGAAAATAAAAACATTTATTTGGCCCAGGTAATTTTCAAGGGTATATTTTCAACATGAAAAGAAGTCATTTTAGCACTCTACTCATAGCTTACCATTTTCAAATACAATGCTTCCTCGGTATGCATGTTTCCAAGCATCTCTCTGAACTGGAATGGCATTAGCCATTTTTGACAAAGGAAAATTAAAGGCATTAAGTCCTTCAACTATCCAGACAAAGTAGCACAACTCTCCTACTCAACAGCCTACTTTTTCTCAAAGTTGATCTGCGTCTTGCTTTTCCAATCATGAATGACCCAGTCTTATTTGATTTCCTATTTCTTTGTAAAACAAGTAAGCCAAAAACACCCAGACTTGGGATTTAAATCTATACCAACAACTAAAGAAGACTGTCTGGATGTATAGGTTCTTAACTCAATCTATCTCCAGCCTATGGGATAAGGTACCACTACAGGTCAAGCAAAGTGATACTTTGTTTACCATTATGGCCAGCCTTGATCTTTGATCTTTAGATGGGTAGACACAAGTTTTATACCAGGATTGGGGTGGGATGGGGAGTGGAGGGATGGTAGAGTTGTTATAATAGTTAAGGTCTTTACCTCACAGGTACAAGGTGCAGAGTTTAATTATGACCTCTAGTTATTGGCTAGGCTTGTAATGGTCTATAGAGTGATTGTCCAGTATTTACTGATGAACCTGTGTGCCCCTGCACAATTTGGGAAATAAGTGCTTAAATGCTTGTAAAGGGTCACTTGCCTAGTATTGTTCCAATGTTCTTGCGCAACCACCCTAAAATAAACATTTTACTTCCATCCGAATTTGTTCTATCAATACTTCAGGCTTGCTCCTGAACACATATTACTGATGACATGGCTGCCATGCTGTTTGCCATAACCCTTGATATAGAGATAAACTGGAAGCAAAGCTCTCTCTTGCCAAGATTGTGCTGGACAGTCAAGAGGAGAAGGTTAACACCTGCACTACACATCAAGCAACACATAGCCCTTCAAAACTCACGGCACCAACATCCACACATAGTAACACTAAACCACTTATGTTGAGGCCCTTAACGTTAACCTGCCCAAGCAACAAAGACCTTTGAAGCTGAAACGCAAACAAACACCAATCACAACCAAAGTGACACATAGCTCAAAACACCAGTGTGCCACCAAACAGCAGCCCCTAAGGCAAGACAATGTACCCAACACTTTAGTCATAGGTGACTCTATAGTCAGGCACACTGATGTCCCACTCACCAGGCTGAACAAGGAGAAAAATACTGTCAGCTGCCTGGTTGGGTGCCAGGATCTACCACATAACGCATGCACTCAAGTCGCTCCACAACAAATACGAATACGACTCTGTCATTGTCCGTGTTGGAGTGAATGACATGAGACGTACCTCCCTGGACTACATGAAAAGAGACATGGAAGAGCTCTCGGATCATGTGGCCTAGGCAGGTATCCTACCTTCATCCAGAATGATACCACAGTATAAGGACAAAATGATTGACTTCAACAATTGGCTAGATTTCTGGTGTCATTCAAAGGGGATCCAATATCTGTCTGCCTGGGACAACATGATTGACAAACCATGATGTTTTGCCAGAGATGGTCTGCACCTGTTACCCCTGGGATTCAGGTTACTGGCTAAGACTCTTGCCACCCCTATAGTGCCTTTTTTAGGTAAGGATCAAAGGACAAAACCACCACCATAACAGATATAAGCATGCAAAATCTGAAGGTAATGCTGTTCAATGCTAGAAGTCTAAACCTGAAAATCCACTCTTGAGGCACTCCAAAAATGGAGAACATTGATATATGTGCAGTAACTGAGACCTGGTTCAAGGCTCCAGAGAGCACCCCTGCAATACCAGGCTACAACTCTTAGCACACTTTTCGGCCACCAAACCAGGACCGAAGCACTAAAGGCGGAGGAGTGTCCATATTCACCAAAGATATTCACACCTCCAGACTAGTTTCCCAACACAGTGCATCTGAAATTCTACAGGTGCAACTAACACTAGGCAAGACTGCAATCCAAACTGTAGCTTGCTACAGATCCCCCACCATGCCCCAAGAGTCTCACTACACCTTCCTAAACATACTAGATAATAAGATACAACCAAACACCCTAATACTAGGTGATTTTGACTACCTTGCCATTAATTGGGAAAACTACTCTGGTACCAACACCTTTGCCCAACGGTTCTTGGAATTCATAAATTTCAATGCCCTGGACCAACTAATCCATAGTCCCACCAGGGGCTCAAATATCCTAGACCTGGTCATTACCAACATGGGAGATCGATGCTCCACTCCAGCGGTCACCTCCTCATTGGTCAGGTCTGACAATAAGCTAATCACCCATGACATCCACATCCCCCCACCCACCCCCCAGTAGGGAAACCTCCATAAAAAAACTTCTCCAAAGCCAACTTCATGCTACTCAAGTCAGAAGTGACAAACTTCATGACACCCATACAGATGGGAATGGGAAGTTCGACAGCTGAATCCTACTAAGGCACTGTACGAGCATATCCACTCATGCATGAATCTTTCCATTCCAAACGGAACCAAGACGGTCTCCTCCAAAAAAAAAGGAATCCAATCTGGTGGTCCCCTGCTATAAACAAACTATACAACAGAAGGAAGAAACTGTTGCGGAAAAGAGGAAAATCCCAGTGTGCAAAAAACTCCCTTACCAGCCTCAGTAAGAAGCTGAGATCCCTCATAAAATCCTCCAAAGCTAGTTACGAAAATAAAATTGCCAAAGATTCCAAGGACAACCACAAGGCATTCTATAGTTATGTCAAGAATCTAAATGGCAATGCTCAGATCTGCTCTGAGCTACAACAGAATGGCATTAAATATACTGATCCCAAGGATATTGCCAATATCATGGCAAATCGATTCAGTGCCAACTTCACCCCCCTCTCACCCCCTAAAGGGTCCATCTCAATACCAAAAGATTGCCAAATTCCGGTACTCATGGCCACACAAGTAAAAAAATGCACTCTCCAAAGCTAAAAATACAGCATCCATGGGACCTAATGTCATCCTGGGCTGTGTACTACATGAACTACAAAATGAACTGGCACCTCACCTAAGTGTCATGTTTAATCATAGCCGCACCTCAAGCTTCATGCCCAATGAGTGGAGCACAGCTACAGTTATCCCACTCCACAAGGGGGATCCACCTTGGATCCCAGGAACTATCATCCCATCAGTCTGATGAGCCTGATCTGCAAAGCCATGGAACACATTATCATGGAACTTATAAACAAAGACATTGGCAACCTTCAAACACTGGACCCCACCCAGTTTGGTTTCATAAAGGACCGATCTTGTCTCCTCAACCTGATTGACTTCTTCGAATCAGTCTCCAGAGCCGTGGACAAGGGTAAGGCGGTCCACACAGCCTATCTGGACCTCATCAAGGCCTTCAACACCATCCCCCACTCTGGAATCATAGACAAACTTACTAAGCTGGGCATTATTCCCTACATCACTTGATGGATTGCCACCTGGCAATCCATTACTTGATGGATTGCCAAATGGCTTACTGACAGAACCCACACTGTAAAAGTAGCCAACTCAAAATCCAGCTCCAGACAAGTGACAAGCGGAGTACCTCGGGGTTCAGTCCTGGGACCGATCTTGTTTGGCATCTACTTCTCTGAAGTACAGGCCAGCACTAAGGGACTCTGGCTAACAAAGTTCGCAGATGACTGCAAACTGGGAGCCATTATTGAATCCCCAAATTGTGGATATTCTATAAAAGGGCCTTACAGAAACAGATGCTTGGTGCCAGAGCCATGGGCTCAAGCTTAATGCCAAGAAATGTATGGTTATCCCATTTGGGAAAAACCATGTACCCATGAATTACCACATAAGTGGCAGTACACTAAACACCGAAAATGTGATAAGGGACTTAGGGACACAGGTGGACAGTGGTCTCACATTCGATAACCACATAGCCATAACAGTTAGGAAATCTGTCTATGTGGCACACCTCATCACTAAGGGCTTTTCATCCAGAAAAAAGGAGGTCATTGTCCCACTGTACTCATCCCTCATTAGAAACATTATAGAGTACAACTCCCCATTTGGTATGTATCTCACAAGACATCTGCAACAACTGGAAAGGCCACAGAAATATCTCACTAAATCACCGGCCTAAAGCAGATGCCCTATGCTGACCATCTAAAAAAACTCCAGCTATACTCTGTCGCATATCGCCTACTCAAAGGTGATCTCTGCTTAACGTACAAGGCCATGTCAAACCCAGTGCTGTTGGACATGCTACACTTAAAGAAATCCCAATCCCTCAGAGCTACATGCTCCAGGGATCTAAACCTGGTCATCACAATGAACAAAACATGCTGGAGGGATAGGTTCCTGACCTAGAGACTCATCATACCCTGGAATAGACTGCCCATGCATGTCAAGCTGAGTGCCTCTTTGGCCCTCTTCAAAAGAAACCTTGACGATTGGATGGGAGATAGGAAAGTCACCCCGGGGATCACGTCAGTCAACCTGCTAGACAGGGGACCAGGGAAGTAAATATTCTAGCAAAAAATAGCCAGGGAATTGATATGGCTAGGCTTGTATAGGCCCTAGGGCCAATAGCCTAGTAGCAACCTATGAACCTATTATCTTTCACTCAGTCTGTACATGCATTATACCCTCAGAGTGGTCAAACCTCCTGTAAAATGTTTAGGACCCATTCTCTGCATTATCTTAATCATTTAATGGTGTTAATAAGCATATTACAGTTAAGAAAAATAATACATTTAATTCAGTTATGTGTAAGTTAAGCTTAAGCATCTATACTGACACCTGACACTTAAAATAGATGCAAACAGCACAGAAGATGAAACTATTACCACTGAGTTTGTCTGGATAATTCAATATGCTATTACATTATTATATTAGGCAGGTAGCTGCTGATGCTATAAATATAAAGAAACACAGCACATTGGAAATAGTAAAAATGAAATTAAATTGGGTTATTCGGTCATTATTCCTATTGTCTGGTGCATTCTTAGTGAGTAGTCTCTCTCTCTCACTCTTTATATATATATATATATATATATATATATATATATATATATATATATATATTTATCTGAAGATAGCTAAACTACTCTGTACACTATTTGCAAATCAATTTACATTCTTCCTCTTTCTTTAGGTTTTATTGAAGTTACAGCTTCTATGACTAAGACTAAGACTGTGTACTCCACAGTCTGTACGAGGTTGTACTGCTACTGTGAATTATGGAGCAAAATATCATTCCGAAGCAGGACTGACTGTCACTGACTGACAGAAATGAAAGCCAGAACAGAAAAGTTTTTGAAATTTCATCTCCCTCCCCCGTTGCTTCCTTTTTAGCCACAAGTCTCATGGTTCATTATCTGTGGATGGGAGAGGGGTGTGGTGGACAAATAATAATATAAGAAGGGAGGGATAGCAATAAAAAGGAAACGGGAAGGAAACAATGAGAATGTACTTCGGAAAAGTTATAGAATAATAGTAGCCATAACCACAAGGTAACTCAGCTGAACCACCACGTATCTCAAACTGAAAAAGAAATTGACATATATTAAAAGACAGTTCCACAGCATGCCTGGACCTTTAGGCATAAAACAATACCACAAATCATGTTATTCTTCAGCTTACCCTTTTCCTTTGAGAAGAATGAATGTTGGCATCATTAATTGGAATGATTGCTTGTAAGAAGTCAAGTTCAGTGAACAGTGTGTGTCCCTTTTGCATGCAGAAAACTTGTATCATCAGAGGGAGGTATGCCTATATTTGTAACAATCACTTGCTTTCTTTACAAGGAAGTGAACCACCTGTAGGCAGCTGATCAGCTGGCGTTATCCTCTACTGCCCAAACCAGATTAATGTTGCTTTATAAAACCACAAGTAACAAAAGGCTTTTAACAGCAAGTCTTTGTGTCATGAATAGAAAATAAATAACAGCTCTTGCTTATGTTGCTGCAGATTTCTGTGGTAACTATGAAAACAGTATGCAGCATAATCAGCAGAGGATGTGTAACTGTGTAAGCATGTTTCTATTGTGTAAAATGTGACCAACCTGCTGTTAGCATGCCTGAGGCTGGCATCAGAAGCAGGGACAATTACATAGGCAATATAGGCACTTAAGTCACTCAGCTTTGTATTCTGTTAGCGTAATATATTATACTCTTTCTCTGAGTACATGGGAATTTCATCATTTGGCATCAAAATCATTTGGTAGCTTCACCTTAGTGGAGGTGCTTAACAACACAGGGATGTGGGTTTGAATCCCTTTCTCTGTTCATATTCATTGCATGTACATGTTATCATAATACATGCTATGAATGGAAAGGGTAGAATGCAGCAAAGTATTTCTGAAGTGTTTCATTAAGCTGCAAACGTCTAAACCTCACTTTATGCTTGTAAGAGTACTAAGGACTATGCAACTAAAATGGTCTAGTTTTAAATAACTGTATTTTTACCTTTTTATGATAAAAAAATAAAATAAGAGAAGAGCCTTGGTCAGCAGGTAATGTCCATATAGTCCGTTCATTTCGTTTTTGTTTTCAAACCTCAAATCCAGTGAGCCTATAGCTGCCCAACTCCATGATGACCCTTAGTTTTGATGGCGATTCTTCACAAGGATAAGGGTTATGGTTTTTAAGTTTGTACTTCTATTTCCCACCTGATGATGATAACAATAATTTAATAACTTTAGGGAACTGTTCTTGTAATACCTAAAAGGATAACAAAAAATATACTACTCTAGACAACTCAAATGAACATCTTTTCTAGTATGTGAATACCCACTCATGTATATTATTCCAGTCTTCTATGTATGCCTCACTGCCTCTGTTATCGCTCTTTATATCATCCTTTCACTCCTGTCTTCTCCATCTTCTTTTTCATGTACTCTCTCCCCAAGTGATATAAACATCTAACTCTATTCTTTAGTAGTCAATAAAAATGTTTTAGTTATTACTGTATATATATTGACCAAATTCATAAAAGGTGCTGCAAGGCATTCATGAGGTGTACACCTTGCTGAATTTTTTTGGAATTCAGAATAAGCCATACAGCAGTATTTTTGCATAAAGACTTAGAGGCATGTATTAATTAGTCATGTGGTCTTCCCTGGAACTGCCAGAGATAAGGTATTTATGTAGCTGAATGATTTGGAGAAAAGCATGAATTAGCATGGCTGATCCTGGCTGTTCATGGCAATGAACACGGCCAAAAGGCAGTGTTCGTCTATTGTGGTAGAGGTAAGTGCTAGAGATTTTAGTGGTTAAGTAGTGTTATTGTGTGTGTCTGTGTGTATGTGTGCATGCATGTGAGTCAGTGAAGTGTGTATCTGCCTGGGGGTTAGTAGTAGGGAAGTTATGTGGTAGGTAGGGGTGTGTGTGTGTGTGTGTGTGTGTGTGTGTGTGTGTATATATATATATATATATATATATATATAGGTGAATGGATGAGTGTGTCTGTGAGTGCAGTCTAGTGAGATAGGAGTTATTTTTTGTGTGTATATATCAATGGGTGGGTGGGTTGGAGTGGTTGTCACATGTCCACATACCCCTAGACTATTGAGCATGACATATAACACTGGGTCAAGGGGAGGCAGTAATCACCAGGGATAGTTCTTAAGCTACACCCCTTAATGGTCAGGGGAACAGTAAACACCAGGGATTACTGTGCATAATGCTCTGCAAGACACTTAAAGATAATGTGGGATGGGAGCAGGTAACACTAAACACCAAAGGATAACTGTGTAGCTTGTACTTATCAGCACTTAAAACTTGATGCTGACCAAGGGTGGGGGATCCAATAGCCACCAGGATAACTCTGCAGAGGTGGCTCTGTGAGGAAGACTAAACACCATGGAAACTCTCTTACATTTTGTGCCTTTACAGCACTTAAACATATTGAGGCTGGTGGAACCCCTAAACACTAGACAGAACTTGGAAGAAGTGGGGCAGGGAGTAACACTAGATACCAGGATGAACTCTCTTACCTGTTGTGCCCTAATGGCATGTAAACATAATGGTAATAGAGGGTAACCACCAGGCACAAGGGGGGCATATTGAAAAAAATATAAAATGTGGTGTGGGGAATGACTAGACACCAGTGATACTACAAACAGCATGCCTTAAAAGGCATTAAAGGGAATTCCAGCCCTATACCCCCACAACTCCTACAGAAGATATTAATCCTCTGCACTGCCAATATCCAGTAGGTATGTCATGTATGAAATTAAGAACTGAGAGGAAAAAAAAACAAAAATTCAAGTACTCTCGACATTTCTCCCTGGACCTCCACTGAAAATCGACTTGTAATCCAGTTGGACTCTCCAGGGTCAACAAATGTAAAATAAAATAAATAAATAAAAAAACTCAGCATTAACCCACTATGGTAACTGCTAGGTTAGTGCAGCAATTTTTTTAAAGCACATATCGAGGATCTCTAGTATTATACAATGCATGCAACAGGGAGAGAGACAGTGAATGTTAAACATAAGTCTCAACCTCTTAGCACAAGACATCAGGACAAAAGCCAAAATTAATGATTGGAGAAAATCATGGAGGCATTTTAAGTCTTTCTCCCACAAGCTTAGGCACTAGACTGACATCTTTTGCTTTAGGATACATTTTCTGAAGGATATGAAGTTTGAAATTCGAATGTCTGGCATTAAGGACTAACAGCAATCATTCATGAATTACCGTGGCAGAGAAAACAAGAGACAAAGTGGGTGTTCTGACAACAGGGAGAAGAGTGGTGTGCATCTGTGTGTGTGTTGTTATATGTATGTGTGTGGGTCAGTGAAAGGGAAGGTGCCTGTGCTAACACAATGCAGCCACTGACACTCAACAACCACAGGAAAGTGCTTATCTGCACCCATTATAGTTAATGGTGATTCAGAGACATGCAAATTAGAATATCATAAGGTCTTTTTCATTCTGGCTAATATATCTGTGAATAAAAAATATTCACATGATGAAAATACGATCTTTTTAAAACAACCCTTCACGAGAGGTGGATTTGTTTTTGAATCCCCTGACTTTTGTATAATGTTTACAACCATGCAGCAGTGATGCAACTGAAAACTAACAATTGTACCTACATATACATGTGAATCAGAATACTTTTGTCTCCTTAGGATATTGCAGACAAATTTAACAAACCACTTTTCCAACATAGTTTCTAGTATGTTAGCTTATGGGAATATATGAGAGCTGGTGTATTACTTCTGATAGTTTCTGTCTGTGATATCCTTAGTAACGCAAGGAAAACCCTTATGAAAATTAAAAGTACTACACCAATGGACACAGGCAGAATACTTTCTGGAATGATTAAAACCACTAAAGCTGATAAGGCCCCCTGATGATATCTTATTTTCAACAATTTGCTTAGAACCAAGGCAATTCCTTTTGTATAGAGATAATCCTCTAGAATTCCTATCCTTAACAAAAGTTAAGCATCTAATGTGAAAAACTATTGACCTATGAGCATTGCTTCAGCTTTTGGAGCAAGCTTTGAAAGATGTTTAAGTTTATACTGATGGTAACCTCATTTCTAATGTAATAGAGCTACATCTGCATGGATTTCTTCATGGTAGATCTTTGTTTATGAATTTAGTTGACTTCTATGATCAGGTAACTTGGCTTATGATAGTGGTTTAGCTTGTGGCATAGTATTTCTTGATCTAGCTAAGGTCTTTGATACAGTGCCCTTTATGTATTACATAAAGCAATGTCTATCTGTGTCATAAATCCATATGTTATTAACTGGATCATGAACCGTTTTTTTAGATAAAAGTTCGATCAAAGTTATTTAAGGTTTTCCATCAAATTCAGCCATTGTTCTCTGTGGTCTACCACAGGGTTTAGTGTTTGGCCCTTTGTTGTTTAATATCCTGTTTTCTACATTCCTACATGCAATTCCTGCTGGAGTAATACAGCTGCAGACAACTGCAAAATAACATTTACCATCATCAGTAGCAAAGACTTTGATGAAATTAATGTCTATCTGTCTTAATCTCAAACTGGGTGCCTGAATCTGGAATCTCAGTCTGGGTAAATGTAACACATTTTTTTACAATCCTAGAAATAAGTAACCAATTTCTCTGCAAGGTGTTGTCCCTGAAGAAACTACTTCTTGCAAGGACCTCAGAACTAATATTACAAATAACTTTTTGTTCATAAATCATGTGGCTGTCACTGTGAGCAGGGCTTTAAGTTTAACTGGTTGCATTTTGAAAAATATATCCATGAGAGATGAGAACTGCCTGAGAGTCATGTTTGCGATATGTATCCAATTGGTTCTTGAAAATAGCAGTTGATTTTTTATTTATAACTTGGGTTAGTTAGATCAATTACAGATGGTTCAAAGGAAAATTGCAAAATGAATAGCATTCATTTCTAACCTACATTATGAGGAAAGGTGTCAGAATTTAAACCTATACTCTTTATACTGCCCATTGTGTCTGAGACAAATCAACATTAGCGTATAAAATATTCCATTCTAAAGAACTGAGAGTTTTAAGTTTGCAGATTTATGACGGTGATAAAACCTTCGGACATTCTAACAAAAAATTGTGTAAGTAATATCACTCCCTACTTTTAAAATGTTTGGAACAAAGTTCCTTTTCCTTATGTCCTTTATCTGACTATAACGTCTTTCAAAATCAATCTGGACTAAAAGTGTTTAACTCAAATTTTATGGAGTCAGTGTTCTTTGGAATTCAGTGATTACTTGTATGTCTTTGACACACCATCAAGGATAGATAATGTATTCATCTCCTATGATGATATCTCTAGAAATTCTAATTTTAAAATAATTCCATACCCTATGTCAGATCATAATGCTTTATATTTCAAACTTTCAACCAAGTTCATGGGGCCAGATTTCAAAAGAGTTGATATCAGTGCAAGTCTGCCCTGATTTGGCCTACTTTCAGTGTAAGTGACTCATTTCAGTGAAAGGTCTATAAATAGGCTTACTATGGGTACCAGATTACAAAGCACCTGCTCTAAATTGTAAGTTGTCACTTATACTGAGAGCAAGTCTTATGGAATTGGGGCCAATTTACTTTTGGAATTGCATCATACTTAATAAAAGAGGAGAAATAAAAAAAAAATAGTTTAACAAAGAAATAGACATATTTATGAAACTAACAATAAAGAAGACATAAGCAAATTAATGGTCTGGAATGCTTAAAAAGCTTATATATATGGAAAAGTGATACAAAAAGAATGTTAAGCAATGGAAAAATTAACTGTCAGATATACAAAGTAAATTGCAAAAGATTAAAAAAGTACTTCAGAAAAAAATAAAACCTTACTAGAGCATATAATTGAAATAAATACCAAATATATTAACCCATAAAATGGTATCAGCTCTGGTAATATTAAAAAGTAATTCTTATATGATGTCCACAAAAGGAATGCATAACTTGGCAAGAAGGACTAAAATATTACCAAGAACTTATCATATTAAGGGGATCAGTAGCACTAAAGATGAAAGAATTAAAAACAGATTTTGGGGAAATATTGATGTAATTTAGATATTTACACAAATTGAATGACAATACAAAAATTATTAGCACAGTACCTCATAATTCACCAATTTTATGTCTTGGAAATACCAAATATTACAAAATTTGATAAAATAATATTCTGAAACATGGTAATGCAAATTAAATTTCTTAAAATAATATTGTACCAAAGTTGTACAAAGGTTTACCCATGAATGTAATGCTTCTCTTTAGAATATTTGTCACAGGGATTAAATCTGTGAAATGTAGTTCCTGTGGTATAGAATTTGATTCCCTGGAGCCCTTATTTGCCTACTGTGTGACCTTGAGCAAGTCACTTAACCAGACAGTGCTTCCAGGCCATCCTTGAAAAGAGACTGTGTGTTCAGTGGGTCTACCTGATTAATAAGGAGTTATTATTATTATTATTAATAGATATTCAAACAAAGCAAATAATACCACCATCTTGGAAATAGTGATTACTCCAGTTTCAAAATAGAATAAAGATATTTTAGATTATTCAGAATACAGAATCAATATCATTATTAGATGTGGAGTATACTGTCTTCATGTCAATTTTAGCAGATAGAATGAAAGATTTCAACCGTAATGTAGTAAATAATGACCAAAATGGATTCAGAAATAAAAGACAGACTTAAGATAATAGTAAAATAATCATAACATTAATAAATATAATTACAGTAAAATGTTTTTTATTAATCTTGATGTGGAAAAAGTTTTTGGCACAATTAACTTGGATTACAATTTTCAGTTATGTTCCAGTTCTGCTAGGGTTTTATTTAATCATTATGCTTTACGACTACTGCATACCTTCTAATTATAAACAAAGCAGTACTTTGTAAGGATTTTGGACTTATTGTTTAGGGTAATGAAGGAATTAAGCAGCTGATGAAAACAGGAGAAATTAAATAATGTCAGTATTAGTAGTGGTCAAGAAAAGTGATACTTCAAAAATCTTTTCTTAATTTGCAAGCTGTTTATCAGATTTATACTATAAGGAGAACTCAAATACTTAGATCACTACAAAGGGTACTGGCATGTGTAATAAGTATATATCATAAGCTTAGGTTCTGTGTCTAACAAGCATATCACCAATGATTAGCTGTACAAAAGTGTCAGATTCTCTAATCATAGCATCCTCTTATGTTGGTTTGACTGACTTATTTTTTGAAACTATGTAGAATTATGCATGTTGATATCTACTTAGTGATTCATACTGGAACACCTTTGTTTGAAAGAATTGCTCACTACTATCCTATTGTAAAACTTTTCAATTTTTTAAATATCCTAAATAACTTTCTGCAGCCATGCCATTGAAATGTAATTAGCCTGTTTATTTACTTCTCCTGAAGAAGATCTTATACATCTATTTTGTACAGTTCACGTGTGTCAGCATCCATATTAACAACTGTTTCAGCTGCAATAATGAATTATATCATTTTGTCATTATTTTATGTACACAATGTCCATAATTCAAATTAAGAGAAACGCTAAAATAAACAAAATCTTATTTCAGTTGATTAATATAGTATTGCTGGGAGGAGGGACAACCCAACATGCAACCCATTTAGGGTCTGCACCATTACACTCTTATTAGAATTTTGGAGGAATGAAATACATGATTTTCAACAAATTCTAATATTTATTTTTTTTCTGATTAATGTAGTAGTAGCAAAAGTTTGGGAGAGGACCAGCGACAATTTCCCTTTTGCAACACTAGATTGCATATTTATAATAGTTTTCTTTTATTTAGAAAATTATGCTAATTATAGGTATCTTAAAATGGTTCATCTCCCCATATTTAGATACATGGTAAAGTACCTCTCACATTCTAAACTACATGTACATCAAAATCTGAGCAAGTAATTATTAAAGGACAACAATGGGATTCTATTATTAAATGCTCACCTTCTCTGTCCTTGTTTGACCCTATTTACAATCCCTGCTTTGAATAAACAACAATTCAGCATTTAAAATATTTTAAATTGACTGTTTCTCCCCACTAAAACAGTATGTTACTGTACTGTGGTGGTTTCACTTTCAGAAAACTTTTATGCTGCCCTGGAAAAGCTTGCTGCAGTCTCCAGTTCATTAATGTCATCAAAGCCAATGAATACAGGTAGGTTTTGGCCAATTTCCTCCCCAAACTGACATCACCATGACTTTACAAAAACCAACCCATGCTGTGATGTCACAGCTCCTTGGTCCTTCCCCTACCCATACAGAAAGTAAAGGCTAGAACAAGGAAACAGTAAATGAGTCAAGTCCTCCTGCTGTGAGCTGTCAATCACAGCAGGTAACAGCTCAAATTATCCTTAGCACTTTGATAGCTAGGGAAGTTAGGTGTGAAGAGGGATGGGGATGAGTTGTAGTAGTACAATTTAGGTTTCACAAAAGACTGCTATTTAGCCATTCTAAAAAGAAGCAGCAGTAAAAAGCACTTTGAAAGTCTGTTCTGTTGCATTTGCACTGTTTGTGTTTTAAGTAGTCATTAAACAGCATAAAATGTTACTTAATACTAACTGACT